>NC_089226.1:19529693-19670324 GCF_963924675.1 Phocoena phocoena
AATTAAAGTGCTGCATGCTTCAGGTTTTCAAGCAGAATATGCAAGTGGGTCTTTTTTTTTTTCAAGTGGGCCTTATTTTGTTTATTTTTTGTGTGTTTTCCTGACGAGGGAATCCTCTTTTGTCTTCAAGTCTTCACTGCTTCTCTCTAGGCTACCCTTGCAATATATCTTCCAAAATGGACCAATTAAAAGTGAAAAGGGATACAATTAAAATAATTATGCCTGAACACCAGGCACAACCCATGAGTGTCCTAGAGAAACAAGGACATGTGGTCATCTGACTTCTTTCCAGGCCACCACCCTCAACTCTGACTGATATGCTCTCCCACTCCCTGTAGCATCTACCCCAAGCCTGCCCCCTGTTCTCTCTGGTGATGACTGCTTCTCTCCTATCAATAACACAGAGAACCACCAGACTGCCATGTTCCTGCACCTCAACACTGCCTTCTTTGCTCACGCATTCCTCTTTCTCTTCATCTTCTCTTGTTCTTGAAGGAATAAGGATGCAAGGCTCTGTCATTCTCCGATCCCTGCTTAATCCAACAAGCAGTTCTTTGCTGGCATTCTCGCTCTCTCTTCCATATTTTCTCCTTCCAACGAGCCATGAACATTGTAGTCTTTTCTCTCTAAAAAGTCTTCCCTAGACCTCAAGATACTGCTTTCTCTATTCCTCCCACTGTCTGTGTTTTCTCCTGCCCACTTTGTGACAAACCTCTCTTTCTGGGGGCCTTTTTCCTCCCACCCCTTCAACACAGGTGTCCCTGATGTTCTCGACTCCGCCCTCCTCTCTTCCCACGTGCTCTCAGTTGGCCTGATCTTCCTCTCCTACAGTGTGTCATAGACACAACTACTTGTGATTAACTCTCAAATATGTATTTCTAGTACCTGCCTCTCTCTTTCTTTTTTTCCAAGGCCCATCTGTGTTTTGTACATCTCACCTGAATGGGCAGCTGGCACCTTAAACTCAGCAAACTCAGCGTGCTCCACACAGAACGCATCCTCTCCCATGTTCCCCTTCTGGCAACATCATCGTCTCAGGAAGCCTCAACATTTCATCATCTTTTATCCTTCTGTTTCTATCTCCCTCACATACTTCTTTCTCCCAGTTGTCCTGTTGACTTTCATCATAAACTCTAAAATGCCTTCCACTTCCATCTCTTCTCTCTTTTCCTACTACCACTTCCCTATTTCAGGCCCATGTGTCAGTTGCTCTAACTTCAGAGCCAGTTTCATACCTCATCTTCCTGCCTCTTCTCTTTCCCTCCACCAGTCTTCATGGACACTTGGCTAGGGAGGGACTCTGACGGTGAATGTGGGCACAGCTCAGAGGAGTCTTCAGAGAAGGTCTCTACCAGCAAGCTGAGAGCTGAGAGGAGAAGCCAGTGGAGGGATGAAAAGGGGAGAAGGACCAGAACAGTACATTTACCAGACGACCAGGGAGGAGAGAGTACGAGGAAGGAGATGGCCAACTGTAAAGAATGCTAGGAGAAGTCAAGGACTTGAGACTGGAGGAGAGGACTTTAATTTGGCAATCAAAGATTACAGTGCTCTTGGAGAAAGAAGTTTCAGTTCCTGAGTGTGGGCGGAGGACCAGCCTCTAGGTTTTCAACTTCTCATGACCACCACTGGCATCCTCCTTCAGCATCTCCTTATCTCGGTCACATTCTAAGACCACTCTTCTTTTGATAATTGAAATGCCAATACACAACTCTCCAAGGACCGTTTTCTATTCTTCCAGTTTCTCTACACCCTCAAACCCCCCTAAACTCAACTCTTTGATCTTGACGAGCCACCAAATGTCATCTACTCTGGGTTCTGCTTGGCCCCACTTGGTTTTTTCCTGTTCCGTCAGACCCTGTCGTCCAACACCTCACTTACTGCCCTGCTAGCATCCTTCATTCTCTCATCTGCGTTTTGTTACACCTCAGTGCACAGGTTGAAATGATGCAGTACTGAGGTACATGGGGCTTGCTGGAGGAAACTCCCCAGCCCTCACTGTCTCTAATACGTGATTCTCCACTCCAATCTTCAGTGGTCCCTCAGCCTCATTCAGCAATCCTTCTCCAGGTCAACTTTCTTCTTTTATTCATTCCTGCACTAGCCAGTTTAACCCATCATGGTTTTCCTCAAGACCTACAATTCTGCCCCATCTCTCAGCAGATTCCTTGCCTCCTTCTCCACAAAGAACGTGAGGCCTCCAGGCATGAATGTCAACTTCCCTCCTTTAATCCTCACAATTACAACATTGAACACTGTGTGTGGGTAAATACACGTATGTATATAAGCAGGTGTGTGGATAGATGTACAGGTGTATGTGTAAGCATATGTGTGTATGTGTACATGCTCACAGCCTTAATCAACACAATTTTTAAAGCACCCACCATGTGCCATCCACTGTGCCATGCATTTTGTAATGTGTTATCTCATTTAATCCTCTTACCATGCTTCTTTTGCTAGTCAGAGAAGGTATGTTTCTTTACATCTGCCTGTCTCCTGAGAGACCTCTGTCCCTATTTCCTATAACTTCATCCTCTTTGCCAGGTCCTTCCCCTCAGCAGTTCAACATGCTCAAGTCTTCCATCTTGAAAACCCCACAACTTTTCCTCAATCACCACTTCTCTATATAGCCCTCTTAGCAGCCAAACTTTTGAATAATCTTTGTTCATTACTGCCAGTTTCTCACATCTCATTTGTTACTCAATCCACTGGAAACTAGAATCTACTCACATCACTCCGTGACTCCGTGAAAAGTATGACAAGTGTTACTACTCCTGCTGGTACTGTCTCAGGACCCACTCTGTGCTACTCTATTATACCAGGTGTCATACACTCGTTCTCTTGTGCAGTTCTCCTCAGCATTCACCCTAACAATAATTGTTCCAGCAATTATTTGTTTAATGTCTGCTCCCTACAAAAGACTTAAAGTTAACTTGAAGCGTGGACCATGACTATTTTCTTCACATTTGTGTCCCAAGTCCATGCACAGAGCGGGGCCTCAATAAATGTTCGTTGAGGGCTTCCCTGGTGGCGCAGTGGTTAAGAATCCGCCTACCAATGCAGGGGACATGGGTTCAAGCCCTGGTCCGGGAAGATCCCACATGGCGCCGAGCAGCTAGTCCCATGTGCCACAACTACTGAGCCTGTGCTCTAGAGCCCGCGAGCCACAATGGCTGAGCCCGTGTGACACAACTACTGAAGCCCATGTGCCCTGGAGCCTGTGCTCTGCAACAGGAAAAGCCACCGCAATGAGAGGCCCACGCACCGAAACAAAGAGTAGCCTCCGCTTGCTGCAACTAGAGAAAGCCCGTGCGCAGCAACGAAGACCCAACGCAGCCAAAAATAAATAAATTTAAAACAAATAAATACATACCTACATACATACATACTCGTTGAATTAACGACTGAATAAATAACCGAATAATGCTTTAAGGTAGATCCTCGTATCTCCATTAAACATGAGAAAAACAGGGTTTAATGTGGTTAAATGACTTTCCCAAAGTCATATGGCTAGCATGGTGTAAGAGCCAGGACTCAAACCCAGATCCAATGATAAGCCTGTGCTTGTCCAGTGCCCCCTGTGATCTCCCCCACCATTACCCTCACTGCTGCCCATACACATGAGACACACTCTCAGATTTACACACCTAGCCCAGGCCTTTCTTCTTAGCCCCAGATTCAGATACACAACTCTCCGTTTTAAATTTCCACCTCAGGTCCACCTCTAACCAAACTCAACTCATTATCTTTCCCAAACCTGCTCTTTCACTCTTACTCTTAATGTTGTCACCATCGACCCAGATGACCAAGACAGAATCTTGGGAAATATCTTCTCCATCACACCGACTACACACACACACACACACACACACACACACACACACACACACTCTCTCCCAGTAACTACATTCTGTCCTTTCTCCCTCAACACCTCTTCCATCCATCCTTTCCTCTAAATCACTATACTGTTGTAGTTTAGACACTTACAGATTTCACCTGGATACCAGCAATTGGGTTGAGCTGGTTTCCTTGCATCTGGCTTGACCCTCTACAATTCATTCTTCCCTTATATCAGCATCATCTTTATAAAGCACAGATATGATGATGTCACTTCCTTCCTTAACACTTTGTAACACTTTGATGGCTTGCTATCCCAGCTAATGAGATAACCAAGCAAAATCTCCAGAAATGAGATATAAAGACCTAGATGGGTTCATTCTGCCTGTGTCCCGAGTCCCTCCTGACACATGCTCCCACCCTAGGCTTACTGAGGTGCTTCCAGTCCCCTCCAGCCCACCGTGCTGCTTCACTCACCACTGGCTCTGTACACGCTTCCTCTCCTGGAAGGAACACCTCTCTTCATTATAGTCGTCCTCATGAACTCCTACACGTACTGCAAAATCCGTGTTCTTCAACAAAGTCTTTCCAGACCCTTAAAACCCTCTTCCAAGCTCCTACTGAACATTACGGCTTCTATACAGGATATGCCACACTATGCATCAATTATTTGTTTACTTGCCTGCTTCCTTGCTATGTTGTAAGTTCTTTAAGGGAGAGACCAAAAAATTTTAAATTTTCTTATTCTCAATACCTAGTAGCAATGGTGTCCAATAGAGTTTTGATGGCTGAATGACTAAATACTTTACAAATTCTCCATGTTCCTAGAACTGAGCTCCAACCTCACAGAGAACAGGAGCAAAAGCAAAATGAACTTGGTTACGATGGTCCTGATCCATAAAGAGTAAAAGCATGTAAGGTTTGCCTGCCACAGCCAAGTGCTCAAAAAGAGAAAATGTTAGAAACAAATATCGTATATTAATGCATATGTGTGGAGTCTAGAAAAATGGTACAGATGAACCAGTTTGCAGGGCAGGAATAGAGACACAGATGTAGAGAACAAACGTGTGGACGCCAGGGCAGGGGGTGGGGGGTGGGGAAGGTGGGGGGGCAGTGGTGGGGTGGGATGAACTGGGAGACTGGGATTGAAATATATACACTAATATGTATAAGGTAGACAACTAATAGGAACCTGCTATATAAAAAAAAATAATAAAATTCAAAAAAAAAGAAAAGAAATATGCATTTTTGAGTATTATACAAATATTTTTAGAACATATTACACGGACTTGTTTCACATGTTGGCTTGGGAAAGAGAAGATGCCAAAGGGATGTGTGGCAGCTGTAGTTTCCATTTGTTCAAAAAAAATGTAAACCATGATGCCAGAGGCAGAAACTCACAAATGCAACACAGTGGAAGTGCAGCCAGGCCACATCAAGATTTCTGCAGCCTTTACACATGGATTTTGTTTGAAAGGCAGGGCCTGTCACCCCACACATGGGCTATGTCAAAGAGTGAGGCCTAAGGTCAGAGCCTGAAGCTCAGAGAGCAATTATGCTGTCTCCAGACACAACTGTGGGATGTCTTCCCATAGCTCATTTAAAAGATTCTTAAACTTTGGCAGCTTCCAACCATGGCTTATCTTTCTATAGAACCCACTTCAAATCTGCACTCAGATGATCCAGTTCTCACGTGTGTCCTCTACTGGAATGGAAGGCAGCACGTTGCAGGAGTGTTTTGCCCAGAGTTAGAGGAGATCAAATACCCAGCGTGTCTCCTCCACCCTCTCACCTCCCACTCCCTGCACCTGTGGCCCTGCTGAGGATCCTTATGTGCTATGGTGGACTCTCAACATCCGTTTTCCATCTTTCCCAAGTCAGCTGCTGAGGCCTGTAAGGCTCTGGGCTGGTGGGCTCATGGGATCTAGCTGCGCACTCACTGTACCCGGGGGGATCAGAAGAGACCACAGTGGCTGATGAGTGACAAAGCGGAGTGAAAGCAAAGGCAGAGAGCTGCTAATGTGGGCCTGGGTCTTCCAGCAGAACCTTGCTCCTGCATGAAGGGCCTTCCATGAAAGTTGATGACACAGTGAAGGACAAGGATGACAGAGACAGATTCCCTTTGCCCATCATTTCAACTTTATTCACTACTGGGCTGAGTGTGAGGGCTCAGAAAATGTGCCCCACTCAGGTAATGCTGTGGCTTCTCCTACCCACTGTCACCCTGGCTTGTAAGTGAAAAACGCACAGAATCTGTCAGGCAATGGAACGTCTCCTGACCACATCCAATTGACTAGCCTCCCCAGCAGAGAGTACATCTTCACTTATAAGGAATGATTTCAGGATCATGAAGATGATCAGTTAGATTTGGCTGTAATTTCTCTCTCTTGAGCTCCCAGGAGAACTGCCTGACTGGCCCATGGCTTTTGCAAATTGACAAGGGGGCCTCAGCTTCGATCTTTTTTTTTTTAATGTTGAGCCTTCTTTTTAAATTAATTAATTAATTTAAAAAAATTTTTGGCTGTGTTGGGTCTTCGTTTCTGTGTGTGGCCTTTCTCTAGTTGTGGCAAGTGGGGGCCACTCTTCATCGCGGTGCGCGGGCCTCTCACTGTCGCGGCCTCTCTTGTTGCGGAGCACAGGCTCCAGACGCGCAGGCTCAGTAGTTGTGGCTCACGGGCCTAGTTGCTCTGCGGCATGTGGGATCCCCCCCAGACCAGGGCTCGAACCCGTGTCCCCTGCATCAGCAGGCGGGTTCTCAACCACTGCGCCACCAGGGAAGCCCCAGCTTCGATCTTGCTTTTGCAAGTTTTTCTGGCTGGAGTCTATATTTCTCTTAATTTGGTTTCAGCTGGCATGTTCAGGCTAGGGCCATTCCCCTTGTACATTTAGGATTTAGGTCTTTGGTTCAAGAACCAACCGGAAGCTGAAGAAAAGTCATTAATCTCAAGCTTGTCATTTCAGAGCATCCATGTGGCTGACAATGTCCCAGGGTGGAGGACCAGCACCCTACCTGGCTTCGCTCCTACTTCTAAAATTTTGTGCTCAATATCACATTGTCTTGTTGGTCATATCCCGTTTCTATTACATATTAGATAGATTAAGATGGGTTCCTTTAACCAGGCATTCAAGGACTTCAAAACCTACTCACACCTCAACTATCTAGGCTTTCACCTCCAGGTTGCCTGACAGGGACACTCCGTCTGCCAGCTTCATTCAACCTCAGGTCTGAATCTTCCATCATCCTTTCTTCCCCACACAGTAAGCCTTTTCCTAGATTCCTAGTCTGATGACACTCTAGCCTAAATCCGTTCAAACTCATCCCAAAGCCTTCTTCCTTCATACACTCTTCCTAGTCTGCTTTAGTTCACAGAGATCTCTCTCTTTCTTGATGTCCCCACAGTAAAAACTGCTAGACAATTTGCGAACAGAACACACTCCATCTTTTGTGTTCTCCGATTGTCTTTTGTGTGTTAGTTGTGCCTCCCCAAATGAATGACAAATTCCTTAATGGCAGGGAAACAGCTCTACAATTCTTACCCCCTCCCAATGCCTAGATTGGTGCTGGCATATGAAAGGTACTTAATAAATATCTGCTCAGTTGAATCCAATATAGCAAGTTGGATCATAAATGATCTTCTCAACAGGAAATACCAAGTGAGGAGGCTGGTGTCATAGCCCCTGAACTACCAAGTGACTCATTCAGTTTCAACACAGACAGGACCACACATGCAACCACGGCTGCACCCAAATGGGTTGATTTGAAATCAATTTAAACTACTGTGTGCAACTCATTCCATTTTTTCAAAAAGTACTTTTACATTTCTTGATATCTTAATTCATATTTTCATAACTCGAGATATATTTATTTAAATTGGACATTTCTAAAATAGCGATTTACTTTCATATTTTTAAAAATTATTTTTTACCATGGCAAAGTTGACTCAGGCTTTACATATTTTATTTTAAATGAAGCAGACCTTGTATTGTTTTTCCTTCCAGTACTAAAGTGGCTGACCAGTGGTGTGCAGTGTGTCTCACTATTTCTCACTGCCCAGTTTCAATCATTCCCAGCCTTTTAAATTCTGACTTTTAGACAAATGCTCCCAAATATATGCTTCCCAACTTCACCTTCCTTCAAAGTAGATGTCAATTCCACAACTACTACCAGAATATCTTTTTCAAATAAAACACAATAAAAGAAGTCAGCAATTCTGTATTCCAAAATTCTATTTCCAAGGCTGTTTGAAATTTATAATTCATTTTCCATAGAAACGGCATTATAAATAGTAAGTCAGTTAGTTCTCTGGCTGGGAAACAAAGCTTAACTAATCCATCTGCAAGGAAAAGTAGCAGAAAGCAATATGGTAACAATATGAGGAATTAAATGAAGCACTAAAAAGTGAATGTAAAAAAAAATAAGTTCACCTCGGTTGTTAATATTTAAAGAAAGCACTTTCACTTAGAGGACAGGTAGACTGAGATTGCAGACATCTAGAGGACTTTTAGTTACAGCCACACAGCACTAAAATCTGGCAGGTTCTAGACCTACCTCCTCAATCCAGTTGCCAGTCCTTCTGATTCTTCCTTCAACTGACCTCTTCTATTTGTCTATTCTCTTCCATTCCCTCTGGCCCTGTCCTCAACCAGACGTCCTCCTCCCTGACCTGGATTATTCTAACGGTTTCCTAGTCGGTTTCTCTGAGTCCAATTTCCTCTTTAAAATTCATTTTGCATATGGCATTCAGATTAATCCTTTTTTTTTTTTTTTTTGCGGTACGTGGCCTCTCCCGTTGCGGAGCACAGGCTCCGGACGCACAGGCTCAGCGGCTATGACTCACGGGCCCAGCCGCTCTGCGGCATGTGGGATCTTCCCGGACCGGGGCACGAACCCGCGTCCCCTGCATCGGCAGGTGGACTCTCAATCACTGCGCCACCAGGGAAGCCCCAGATTAATCCTTTTTGAACTGTTCTGCTCCACAGTATACCATCTACCCACAATGAGTCAGAATAGCATAGGCCTCGCCAAACCTTCCGGGGTGATGTGTATCCTGGCACTGGAGGAGACCCCTCATACTGGAAGGGCCCATTCAGGGACCAGTGGAGGACCCACACAGGGTCCAGTGGAGGACCCGCTCCCATGCAAAGTAGTCCAGGCACCCAAATGACATTTAGAATTCTTGGTCAGGAAAGAGCACAAGCTCTCTCCCTTTAGACTTCCTGAATAGTGGATCTGCTCTCGAAGACCAGAAAGTGATGTCTCAAGCTGGTTACTACATTATTCTTTTAGAGGAGCTAGAATGTTGAAGCTCTTGGCCAAAAGTGGGAGGATGGGGAGGTGAGACAGTTTGGTCTTCCGCTTGGTCTCAGTTACCTGTGATCCCTCCGAGCAGAGTGAACACAGACCTATTGGTACAACCTGACAGAGAAGCATCACAATAGTGAAAGAGATCTGCGTTGGTACAAAGCTCTTTTTCTGAGACTCTGTTGTGTCTTCATTTGTTCAAAGGAGACAGTGATGCCCTCCACCCACAGCTGCTGTAAGGATTGAGGGAGGTGCTTGAAAAGACCTCTAACAGTGTCTGATACATACATACATACATACGGGTATGCGTTAATTAAATCGGAGATAAGGAGATGTACAAAAGCTTTGGGTCAGAGCCTCCAACTCTTGACCAACCCCTGGCAGATGCTTTCACTTGGACGAATACCCACTTTATCAACTTTGGGCTGCAATTCAAGCAGAATCTTGCTTGCTGTTCTATACTCCATCCTGACATACTAAAAAGAACTATCTGGGGAAAGGAGAATTACTGATTTACAATTCAGATCCAAGAAATGCTCAGGAATGAAGACAACAGCAAATCCAAATGAGACACGGAGTCTGCTCTGGTTAATTAAAACAAAACAAAACAACCTCAGAAAACAAAAGCCAAACAAACCAACAAAAAAACTCTGGATCTAGCCAGCCAGGAGCAGAGCCACTGCCTGTTGTCATGGCGACTCGGGCATTGCAATCCAGGGCTTCTGAGGGCAAAGACTGTGGCTGCAGAGGGCCACGCCCAGGGCTCTGTGGTCCCTAACTCAGGCTGCTTCTCTCTGAGGCTGGCAAGAAAAGTGGAAGAGGGTTGGGAAGATGTGTATTTGCTTCCATTCTCTGTGTGGTACTCACAGAGATATGTATTTTAGGACTAATCATTATGAGGCATTATAGCTGTAGAAGATTTATCCATTTTCAAAGCATTTTCACACACTAAATTCTAACAGCAGCCCAGGTATTATTTCCATTTTGTAGATGATAGAGCTTAGAGTGGTGGCCATGGGACAGATCACTTAAACCCTCTGAACTGTGAGTTTTTCATTGGCATAATGACTACATGGAATTGTAAACGACAGAGCTCTAAATGTTAGAGAAATGTCACTCCTGGCCAGTGTCATTCCCACCCCACCCCACCCCCTGACCCCCACCCCAATCTACTCCTAAGAAAAGATAACGCCAAATAGCATTAGACACTGAGGTGCTACTCAATGCAGAATGTGTCCTATCCATCTCTGCTACATATTTGTAGAGGAGTTGTCCTGTTCCTAGCTCCTTGGGCTGTTTGGAAACTATGGGGCATATCTGGAAACAAAGACTATAATTGCGATCTGCGTTTCCAAATCTCCCATTAGCAGTCATGCCACCTACTGTGCTGAGAGGTGACCTCATTAGAAAAGAACTATCAGTGCAAACTCAAAGCCTCCTGAACCCTCTCGCAGTTGGGCCTGTGCTTGGGGAAGGCGTCCAGCAGTTGCCACTGACCATGTGCTTCTGTACCCCATATCTGCAAAAGCTTTTTTTGCAGGCCTGTGATCCTCCCAGGAGCTAGCTGGTTTTGTTTTTATCCTTAAGCAAGATGGCTGCTGATTGCAATGAGCTCAGAATAGCAGAAAGTAATTAAAAATTCATTTTAAAATCTATTGCACGGTTTACCATCTACATTAAGAACACCGATGGGGTAAATAGGCTGGCATCATCTTCACGAAGGCAAGGCGAAAGAAGAATTCGGTCAGTCTGTTGCACACAGTTTAGGAACAGTAGATAAAATAAATTGTATTTCAGCTGGCCTTTGGACAAGTTTTGTAGGCCTTTTCCTGAAAATGCAAGTGGTCCTGACAGAAACCCGCATTTTCCAAGAGAATTTGGTAGCCATCTGATGGCCCAATTATCTCAATCTTGTTGATTGGGATAATTCTTCAGGAAAATGGATCCCCTGTTTTCAAAGAGCAGTTCTCTTTAGAGGTCAGTGACCAATGGCGCCGGGAAGCTGACATTTTAACAAGCACTTTTTTTTTCTAATGATGTGGATCCACTGTTTATCGCATTATTTTGGGAACCTTTCTGCGTTGATTTTCTAGAGTTTAAACCAGACTTTAATGTGCAGACTGAGCTGCCAAAGTAGTAACAGAGGGGCACCTGGACCCTAGGCTTTCCTCCATCCCGCCAAGCCCTCACCATGCCTTCTGCAGACCTGTCTGTGACCAACAAACACTACCATCAACTCCATCCCTGCCCTGGGCCCAAATCTCAGTACCGTTTACAACCAGAAGCAAATTCCATTGGAAAATAGATATTCTCTGCAAGAAAGTCCATATGCAAGACATTTTTCTGAGAGCTTTTTTTTCTTTAAACTCTAGCAGAGAAAGTGCTACTGAGAACACACTATTGAAAAGAAGTTAACTTGCATTAAGTGATCTGTATTTTCACCCATGAGCTATGTTTTCTGGGTCCAAACATCACTTTATATCAATTTTGAAGCTTGGCAATAGGAATCTGATGATGAATATAAAACAGTTTCATTTAGCAATCGAATTACATTATTAATATTACTGCATTACCCATTTTATTCTAGAATTTATGTTCATTTTCAGAACTAACATCCCCTTCTGTTCAGTGCACATATTTCATGTTTAAAGTAACTTGTTGTACTCCCACCCAGGAAATAAATACCAAATCAATTTACTCTCTCCCTCTTCCCCCAACACTGAAAGCAAACGGCAAGTGTTATAAAGCTCCCCAATGATCTCAATAATTTTATTAAAACTTGAGATTCAATATCTCTTCTCATATCCTTGATAAAGGCATTGAAGTAGGTAGGGCTATAAAACTAATAACCTAATTTTCACTGCAAATATTTTCATTCACCTGGGGCAGAGTAAACCAAGGTCTTTATGGCCTCGTTAAGCCAGATTACGAGCAATTTTGATTGAAACCAAAGACGCTGACATTTTCCAAACAGAAAAGGAGTGTCACCAGAATCCATGTGTTGGCCATCGCTTGTGTCCCAGATGAATCCAGAAGCTGGGGTGGGAGAAACTGCCTCCAGAGAGTTGCAGGCCTAAATGATCACAGGTTCTTAGCATTTCCTGCCTGATCCTAAGGGGGTGGAGGTGAGGGGTGGGGGGGTGGAGCTGGGGAGGGAATCTGTGCTCTTCTGACCTCAATTAACATACACATGAAGCGAATATAGAGACATTTCTTTCAATAAACGTTGAAATCAATAAACGTTGAAGATATCAAAAGCTAACCTTTTTCCAATTTCCAAAGCAACAAAGAAGACCACAGATGGGCAGGTCCTTAAAAAGCAGGGGACGGAGCCAACAAGATGGAATAACGATGTTCCCCTTTCTCACGCTTACCCGTGTTGAAGTTGTCTTTATTAAGACGGTTAAGAATATTTACAAGTTTCCAAGGGAAAAAAATTGAGTTGAAGACTCTGATTTTTTTTCTTGTAATTATTTCAGAAACAAATGCTAAATCACTTATAATCCATTATAAAATTATAAAATTATAAGTGATGTACTGTAATGCTAGCGTGGGCATGATTCCTGAATTTTACCACATTTTCTCCATTTGTAGTTTTTTTTTTTTTTTGCGGTACGCCGGCCTCTCACTGTTGCGGCCTGTCCCGCTGTGGAGCACAGGCTCCGGACGCACAGGCTCAGCGGCCATGGCTCACGGGCCCAGCCGCTCCGCGGCATGTGGGATCTTCTCGGATTGGAGCACGAACCCGTGTCCCCTGCATCGGCAGGTGGACTCTCAACCACTGCACCACCAGGGAAGCCCTGTAGTTTTTATATTTAGGAAAATATGCCTTGATACAGCCCAGATTCAAATATCAAGAATAATCATCATGTTTTATAACAAAGGTCTGTTTTGTGGATTCTTGGTTCATGTTATTACATGTTTACATTTGAAAATAAGGCAGCTGCTGTTGGTATTCCCGGGGCCAGTAAAATTGAAACAGTTAATGAATGGGTGTCAATCTTTTCTAGATAGAATATTCACATAGCTTGAATGACAGCATTCATATTTTTGATAATAAACTAAGAGGAGGTATCGGCCTTTCTTAGATTATGAGTTAGAAAAGTGCTGTGATACATTTAAGATTATGGACATCACGTAAAAAGTCTTGTTTTTCTTAATCATGTACATTGGCTGGAGGACCCTCTACTCAAGGAAATGGCCAAGGATTCAGTGATACTACAATGTCTATGATTGTTAACATTTGTCAACACCTCCTATGCAGTAGACACTTTACATACGTGATTTCTTTTCACCCTCACTACTCTTTGACAGGGGAACTATTCCTGTTTCATGGAAGAGAAAACATAGCTTAAAAATTCTAAGAAACATGTTAAAGGCTGTTATACAGGACACATTCTGCCAACCTGGAAAATACAAATACTGAACCAATCTTTATAATTAAAGTTCACCACAACATTGCCTTGGGTAATGAGGGGAGTCAGCTCTTTTTCTCTTAGGTTGCTGAATTACTCTGAATTAAGAAGCTTTTAAGCAGTAACTGTAATGTATTATCGGTTCTACCATTTTTAAAATATTTAAATCTTTTTCTAATTACAATAAAATGTATCTTATTCTACATGAACCCAGAATGGACTATTCTGATTATTAAAACACTCTGGCTAATTAAGTGTTAGGGGAAGACTACTAATCTTTAAGAAATAGCAAAATCGAATGCATTCAGTATCAATGAAGCACACACTTTGATGATTCAGGAATCATGTAGGAGACGGTAATGCTGGAGGGTCATCATGACAGAGACCGGTTATAATTTCACAAGGAAAGCAGGACAACGCTACTTAATAGAGATTTCTAGTTGTCAGAATCTTAGATTTGAAGAACTGGAAGGCACCTTGGAAGTCCTCCAACCAAGCCTTTTATTTACAGGTGAGGACTCGGAGACGCAGACAACTGGCAGCTTTAAGCGTCACACCCAAGGTCATCCAGGAGCCCAGTGGAGCCACCTAGTGACCAGAACCCATAGTAACCAGTTCTGCCTTGCTAAGCTGATTCGTCAAAATCATAGGTGCCTTGGGCTTCCCGGGTGGCGCAGTGGTTGAGAGTCCGCCTGCCCATGCAGGGGATACGGGTTCGTACCCCGGTTCGGGAAGATCCCACATGCCGCGGTGCGGCTGGGCCCGTGAGCCATGGCCGCTGAGCCTGCGCGTCCAGAGCCTGTGCTCCGCAACGGGAGAGGCCACAACAGTGAGAGGCCCGCGTGCCGCAAAAAAAAAAAAAAAAAAAATCAGGTACCCTACTTAGCTCATCATCACTTAGAATAAAACAAAAAAGGAAGGATGTGCCGTCCTTTGCCTTCTGAATTTGTTGACTTCCGAGCAACCACAGATTTACTTTTTTGTTGTTTTCTGTGACAGCTATTCCCTGGATCATCATTTTCTTTCCATAACTTCCATAGCACAATTAACACACCTGATGGCATGCTGTAAATAGACAGAGCAAGGAACATGCACTTTCTCTGAACGGTTTCTGATTTTTCTCTCTTCTCTAATACAATTTTTATTGGGATTGAAATGTGGAGAGGAGTTCTACGAAGCATTCAGTTCCAGCCTTGCAATTTAACCTGCCAGGTTTAACTGGGGGATGATTAATCAATTATTTACTTAGCTGGTACGGTTTTCCTGTCACTTAAATCATATTTAATTTCAATCTATTATAATCCATTCTCAGTGCTGAGCCAAAACCCTTGGTGCACTCTCTGCTTATGAAATGCTTTCACACATATAGCATCAAAGTACTAAGTGTCTCAGGTACATTTACGGATGACGGACTGCCTCTGTTACGATGTGGTTCATGTGCACGCTTTGGAGATTTCTATGTTTTACAACTTTAACATATCCGGCGCCATTTACTACCAAGTGAAAAACCACCAGAATGATCTAGATCAATAGTCTATTTAACCTGAAAAGTCATCATTCATGTAAAATGGGACTTAAATATTATTTTTGAAAATCATTCAAATCTTTTATTCCTGCCTCCTTCACAACAGGAAGTCAAAACTCTAAAACTATTTGAGATTTAAAAGCCAAATGCCATGTATGAAACAATTAAATCCCAGTTCTGGGGAAAATATATATAGTACATTTTGGAGGGATAATGGCACTGGGTGTTTACATGATACTAGAGAATTAGTGCTAATTTTCTTATGTATGAAAATGGCACAGCAGTCATGTCAGAGCATAACCTTATTTTAGGGATAACGCCCTCATTTTTAGGAGATGCAATAATGAAGTATTTGGGAGTTAAGTGTCATGATGTCTGCAACTCTTTAAATAGTTCATATAAAAAACACAGATGAAGCAAATATGGCAAAATATCTGAATTTAAGTAGTTGGTATATAGGTATTCATTGTACTATTTTTCCTTTTTTTAGTTTTTTTTTAAATTTATAATAAAATTGGAAATCACTTTAGAGAAATAATTCAGAATTGCTTAGTTTTATACACCCTATGCCCCCCCGCCCCCCCCCCCCCCCCATCAGGGTAACAGAGAACCACTGTTTGGGGCAGGTGATGGGACGGTAACAGATGACAGAGAAAACAGCTATTTCCCAGAATGAGTCTCCAACCAGCAAAGATAAACACAGTGAAAAGAAGAGGAGGCCAAAGGTAGGTGAGGATACAATAAGAGGGCACACACCTACTTTACATGAGCGCTTTTCCAGGCCCTGGCAACTCCCACCTGGGTTGTTCAAGGAGGATGCGTGTACAACCGTAGACACACCTGTATCTAGCTCTTAGGCTTTGCGGCAAAAAGAAGAGGAAAGCACTAGGACACTGCAGACGTGCAAATGTTCCAATTTTCAAAAGGGAGTAAAGTGTTCTGTACTTAGAGAAGACAGTGGTTTGAAACCATGCTTTATATCGACATCTATTGAATCATTATGTTGTACACCTGAAACTAATATAAGTCAATCACATATCAATTAACAACAAGCCATCTTGCTGTTGGCTACAGACTTACAAAGGGGACACACCCAAGGATGTTTTCCTAATGACATACGCTAACGTGGAAAAGCCTGCTTAGAGCTGACCCCCACTTTACCATTCTGTCCCTCACTCTCCTAATTTGTAAGATAGGAAGAACGTGCCTATCTCATGGGTTTCCCCTGAGAATCAAATGAAACGGCATTTGTAAAGAGCCTAGCACTGAGCCTGTCACCTTTCACCAGGTAGGGACCAATAAGTGGTAGTCATCTTTACCATGTAGGTTTCCAGAATCAAAGCACCCGACTCTGTGTTTTATGATAACCTTCTAGCCCACGTGGAAAAATTAGGGGCAGGTTGTCAATATAAATAGGCTTATTCATATCTAGTTAAAAAACTTCCTCAAGGGGCTTCCCTGGTGGCGCAGTGGTTGAGAGTCCGCCTGCCGATGCAGGGGACACGGGTTCATGCCCTGTTCTGGGAGGATCCCGCATGCCGCGGAGCGGCTGGGCCTGTGAGCCACGGCCACTGAGCCTGCGTGTCCGGAGCCTGCGCTCCGCAACGGGAGAGGCCACAAGAGTGAGAGGCCCGCGTACCGCAAAAAACAAAACAAAACAAAAAACTTTCTCAAGAGGGCTGATGAACGGATCAATGTCAACCTAGAGAGAGGTTTTAAGTGTTCCAATAATTCATCTTTATCTTTTTTTTACTTGTACTTTTATATAAGACTGAAATGAATGCCATCCAAAAATGTGGATGAAAAAGTATTATGGAGACAACTGATACACCAGAGAGAAGAGCACTAGAGCACAGTGAGAACACCCCTAGAGGTGTGTGAGATAGTTCATTAGGGTGTGAGGAGGCAATTTTAGACTACTTCTGTCTATTCTTAAACTTGAAAAAAAAGTTAAGCTTTGCTAATATTCTTAATGCACTGAGTGACAGTGATATTGTCACCTGGTCTATAATGGAGAGGATGGCTTCTCAGGTAAGGTATACAAAGAGTCTGACAGTTTCTATAACAATAGACAATTGAAGATAGTCTCTTATTTGTTTGTTCTCTTTCATTATATTACCACACACAGCTGTTTAGTTGAGCTCTGTTAAGTGGATTTATGGATTACATTATCTAGTTTTAACTACAGAATCTTCCCCAAATGGACAGCTGGCTTAAAAAAAAAAAAAGATCCCCCAAAGAAATCATGGATTGAAGATAATACTAACGAAGAAAGCACAAGTGAACAACAAGAAAATGGCAGAGCGGACAGTTCTACTGTTCCTGGCATCTGTACTATGCCAGCCACAGGAGATGAAACAAGAATGATCTAATGAAAGTTGATCAGAAATCAACAGAAAAATTTGAAATCACCAAAATGATCTGAGATATGGATTTGATTCACTATTCGAACCTTGCCTTAAGTATATATTACGGCTTGAGATATTAGCTAATGACATCTGTATATAAATTATAAAATAACAGATACACATATCTCGAGGGTGGCGACTCAAAGGTGTTTACAGGCGAAGTAATCCATTAAAAATATTTAGAGAAAATAATCCGGACTCAAATTTCAAAATAGGCTGGAACATGGGTCAATTTTAACCATAATGAAATATAAATGAGATGAATGCAAAGAAAATCCTACATTTCAGGTCAAAACGTCCAATATACAAGTAAGGATGCAGGAGACTTGCCTACGAAGCAGTTCATGTCAAAGAGGGCTCAGGCTTGCAGCTGGCCGTCAGCTTTGTGCCAGGTAACAGTGGGCCGTGGCTGGAAAAAGCCTGGGCCAATTCTCAGGCTGCCTCCCTCAGGGGAACTCTAGGATGTAGAGACAGGGAGCACATAGCCTCACTGCATTCTGCTGGCCCACAGGTGGAAAGCTGTTCAGTTTTACCAGAAACATACAGGCTTCTGCAGAGAGGCTGCAGGCCTTGCCCGGCGGCGGCTGGACTAAAACCCTGGGAGGTAATTCTAACTCTGAATTCTGCATCTGTGTAGACACAGGACAGGATCTGCATAATAAACGAACAGAAGTTAAACAGTTTTTTAGCTTGTTTAAAGGTGCAGTGGACGTGGTAGGCAGCCCACTCAAATGTAAGTCCATGATGATAGGAACTGCTTCTTCACCTTTGTCTTGTTCAATATTGCAACCCAACACCCGAGCTAATGGCTGGCGTCTAATATATGCTCAGCAAATGTTTGTTATCACGGTAGGGTAGGGCACATCTCATCACTTGAGGTATTCATGAAGAGGCTGAAGGGGTTTTATCTCTAAGGAATTTCTGACCTTAAGATGCTACAGTTTTATATTTGCATACAAGCTTTTCCTCGCCAAATTAAAATATCACTAACACAGGCCTCTGAGCCTCTTTACAAGTTTTTAATTGAACACTCCAGATTTCTATGGATGAGATTCTCTATTCGGAACAACTTTGATTTTTTTTTTTCCAAATAATTTGGGATTTTCTTAAAATTTTTTTTTTTTTTTACTTCTGACAACTTTTTTTTTAAACTAAAAATGTACAGAGAGATTCTTGAAGTCAATTCTGCCAGGAATTTGTAAACAGTATTACTTTGTCTTATCTCTCTCTATCCAAGAGACTGCAAATAAATACAAAAACGAATGTGGTATAACAAGCCTCAAAATATTTTAGCTAAGGTTTAAGGAAGAAAAAATAATTAAGGACCATGAAGATACATGTGCCTGAAGAAAAGGTAGGTCTGGCCACATGTCCAACTGATGACAGCATAGGGTCCATATTTGATATTTTCTGCAACTCGACAGGACAATAGAGAATCATTCCTTAAACCGTTTCAGCGTATTAGATATTAGATTCTTACAAAAAAAACTTCAAGTGGAAACTAATGGTGGAGGAAGTCACTGCCAAATTATGAATATAAAAAATATACATAATACCCTGACGTAGCACTAGATGTAGTCTCTTATGCTGTAGCTAAACTTAAAACAATTTTGCTCATCTCTTTTAAAATAAATATCAAAGACCTGGTTTCCCGTCTGCAGCAATATTAGTATATTTTAGTTAGTATTTTCTGTAGAACATTTTAAAAAGACACTTAGTAACTGTGATTTTATTTAGAAGATAAGAACTGTCCCAGCAAGTCCCTAGGGTAGGTGGCAGTCTGACTGGTCTTTCTAGAAAGCCTTGGAGAAACATTAACCCTCACAATTATCCAAGAAAGACAGGCTAAGCATTAGTGGGACAATGCCCCGTGTGGGGAAGTGCTGTCAGAGAGAAGCATCTGCTATTTGCCTAGATGTCAGCATATACCACATCAGCCTCATGATAGAGGCTGGGTGGCCATCTGTGATGAGCAGGGCAGAGGAAGGATTCCTACATTGAAAGAGTCGAGATGACCTCTAAAGGCTACAAGCAACTAAAACCCTACAGTGTTAGGAGATGCTAAAAATGTGGGTCTGCTGGATGACTAGCTTCCGTGGAGATTTCCGGAGTGTGTGGAAAATACACTGTTCCTTCAAGACATAATCTAAAGGGCAAAAAGGAGGTCATTTTTTAATCACTGCATCCCATCACCAAGATTAAAACACAAAGAAAAGCGTATTCAAATATAAGAGTTTCATTCATGCAACAGAATCAACTAAGGAGGTATCATAAAAGAGCCCAGATAACGCAGTATCCACATTCAAGATGGAGTGCAAGGCGGTGTCTCTATCAAGAGAAGTATCAAAATGCAATACAAAAAACACCAGCTCAGCTCTCTGTCAGTTCCTGCTAGTAGTGACGGGGCTATCATCTTGCTGTTTGCCATCCCAGGCAGGGGAGCTGTCAGGAGACGCAGGCGATGCTGTGGCTCCTCAGGCCCCAGATGACACAAGCCCCTGAGTCCTGGGCCATGACACATGCCGGACTGAGGTAACCAAAAAGAATAGGAAATATACAGCACAGCAGCTGGGCCAGACAAATTCAACTTCCACCTGCTGTTGATTTACACATTCATCTCTCACACTCGATCCCAGCCCGTGTAAAAATCTGCCAGCACGTGGAGAAATTAATCAATCTGGGGAAAGGGAGGGAGTTTTCCACGGTCGATTTTATATTCTTTCTGTAAACGCATTTGTGTAGCACAGAGGCAGCTGAGCTGAATGAACAGCAGTGGCTTTTTCTGCTTTCTGCTGTAATCACCCATACACCTGGGACTCACACAGCTCTCGCTGTTTTCTTAGATGAGAATTTTTTTTTTCCGGGGGTAAAGCTGGCTTTGGAAACTAATTAGATACGTCTGTGTTTTTTGTTTGGCTTCCGAGGACACTCTGGCCACCTAATTTGCATTTCTGTCTTGTCCCTCCCTTGTTGCCTTTGTTGTTTTTCCTTTTGTCTGAACAGAGAACAAGAATGATTTCCAAGCGCGGCTGGTCAAAGGTGCTACTCTTTAGGGTTGTGTGTCTATATATGTATGTAAAATTCAAGTGTCCCATTTGCTGCAAAACAACCTTTATTCTGAAGAACATTTCAGCTCAAGGAAATGCTCTTTAAAATGTCTAATTCCCCGCTGTGGTTTCCTTTAAAGTTCTAATTAGTTGTGCACGGTAATGAATTCTGTAAATTGCAGTGTTTCATTTAATGCTTTTAAGGTGCCGAAGGCTCTAATAATGAGTTTTGCCACCATCAGCCTCTGAAGAAAGTCATTTTGAGATTTAGGTTTCATATTTTTGGAGATGCCATACATCTTAGAAACAATCACAATGCTAAGTCTCAAATTAATATTTGTTGCTTAATGCCATCTAAATGTCAGATTAATGAGTAATTAACAACATTTGTACATAATGTTATTTCCTTCTTCTGCAAAGGCCAATGGCATAATGGAGAATTCAAGCCATGAAACATCTTTCAACAAATATATTTCCAGAGTTTCCATTTTAAATAACTCATTAGGTCCATAACTGTCTTTTTTAATGGTCAGCAAACAGCTGGGTTTCGAGATAACACAGTGAACATAACATATTCATGTTATTTAAGCTATTTCTACATGTCACTAATACTCTTTGATTTGCTGGTCTTGAAGGGGAAAGAAACCATCACCACTGCTCTCCCTACAACATACACACACACTTTTTTTAAAAAAAAAGAAAGGTTTATCTGCACCAACAGCCTCTTTCTGTTATGCTCTGCTTGAGGATAACTAAATTCCTTTTTATTCCGTGTCTGGTTTTCAATCTTTCCTTCTCTTCTTGAACTTAATTGAAACTTGATGCTCTTGGGGGACACGCCCCCCCCTTCTCACCCTCCCGGACAGACAAGCAGGGAGCTGTCCTCTGGCCCCGGTCAGCTTCAGCCCAGGCCTCCCAGGGCATCCTCTCTCCATGCCCCTTCATGCTGGAGCCCATGGCCCACAGAGCCCTCCAGACATTCAACTCCCTGGGGTCTGTTAACCCCCCTTTGTCTACACTGGCCTCCCTTCTCCCGTCCCAGGCTCAGCATTAATGATTGGGAAACCGCCCTCTCCAGTAGCCCAGCCTCCTGCCTTACCATTTTCCTAAGCCTGTCAAGTCAGTTCCCAGCCCAGGTCCAACCCCACCATCCATCCTGCCCATTCCTGCACCTGGGTCACAGATGACGGAGACAGAAGGCACATCCTTACAAACCTGGTCTTTCACAGATTCAGACACGGCCAACTCGAGAAGCACAGAAGCTGCTCATCCATCACTTCACACGGGTCTCGTGGTCTTCCTAACCCAGACCCCACAGCAACTATGCCAGTCTGTTTCCCGTCTGCTTATCCTCCCAGCTTCTCCTCAATCCCCAGCCGGGGTCTCAGGAAGAGCCTGGTCGCTGGTCCCACAGAGAAGGCCAACGATCTGGTGTGCGCGCCAATCATCCCCCGCCCCCTCCACTCTTCAGTAAGGAAACAAGATCCTCTCCAGCCCGCCTTCCCCATGAATCCCACGTCATACCCCAGCCCACTCGCACTGCTCTCTCTTCCTACACTTAGCCTCTCTCTACTGAGCAGCTTTTCTCACACTTATTTTCTTTTAAAACCAAAACAAAATCAAACGCTTTATTTGACCTGCTATTATTCCTCTCACTCATCAACCCCTCACCTTCCATTTCCTGCCACACTCCTTGACTCTGTGCTCCCCACTTGCAGGCACCCCGCGTTTTTTATTCATTCCTCTCTTAAACTTCCACAGGCTGGCCTCCTTCTACCTGCACCGTTCTACTGACGACAGCACTCAGCGTCCACCAAGCACCCGCCTCTTGACAAATTCATCGGCACTGCTCTATCCTTCCCTCCTGATCAGTGGTTCCCAGCACTTTCTGGACATAAGGATCCTCACTGATCACTGAAAGTTTTAAAAAATATAGTGTCTGGACTGGGTCCTATCTGTAGACATTCAGCTTTAATTGCTGTGGGGTGCGGCTCAGTCATCCGCACGTTTTTAAGAAGCACCCTAGGTGAGGCTAATGTGTACCAGGTGGAGCCCTGTTCCCGAGATGATCAGGAACCTCCCCTGGTAAGTTCTCTGTCTGTGCTCCGGGCATGGTACCCCTTCTCTGCTCATTCTGACTCTTCCCTTCTGTCCTCACTTCCGATTCCTATGCTTTAGCCATGCCCATGCATTTTCTCCAAGGGATAGTCCCCCACCTCACGCACGTGTGCCTAATATAAATAATTTATAATTCCTAATACAAATAATGTCCGTATTTCCACTCCAGTGGAAACCTAAAGCCCAGTTCCCCAGTATGACTGCTGTGCATTTCTACCTGCATATTTTGCAGTGACTTGACGACCAAAATGACCTGATGTCTAAAAACCATCTCCATCTTATCTGTCCCATTCCTATCATTAGTACTACTACGTATTACTTTTATTTCAATCTAAATTGCACTAAAATTAAAATCCTGAATAAGTGAAGTGTCCACTGTAGAACTTTGCTTACCTCCAAATTAATGTAAAAGGAAATGAAACCACAAGGGAGACTCATTGTATTCTACCAACTATATTATTTTTGGACGATAAAAGGCCCTCCCCAGACCCATATGATATACGAGGAAACCTGCTTTCAAATCTCCTCATTACCGATCGTCAAGAAATAGTTAGCCCTGGGGTTCCCATCAAATGTGTTGATAGTTAAATTGACTCGTGAGTATTAACTGGCTTGCCTGCATGACACTACAGGTAGACCTGGCACTGTGCATAGTTCAGCTCGTCCCTGATTTCCCATGAAGAGCACAGAGGAACATACACAAAATATCTGGTAAGAAAGATAGTTCCCACACTGCTCTCAAAGGCTCAAAGTGCCAATGACACGAAACATCTGGGATGAAGAGGCCTGAGGGGCAGGATGTGTGCCTGCCCAGGGCACACACCCAGCTTTTTTTTTTTAATTAATGTATCGTTGATTTACAACGTAGTGTCAGTTTCTGCTGTAAAGCAAAGTAATTCAGTTATACGTATATATGTATATATATATATATATATACATTCTTTTTTATATTCTCTTCCATTATGGTTTATCACAGGATATTGAATATAGTTTCCTGTGCTATACAGTAGGACCTTATTATTATCCATTCTACATATAACAGTTTGTATCTGCTAATCCCAATCTCACAATCTGTCCCCCCCAATCTCTCCCCCTTGGCAACCACAAGTCTGTTCTCTGTATCTGGGAGTCACACACTCAGCTTTGATGAAGCCAGTTTCTTCATCTTGCTCCGGAGCCTCACATGGGTCCAACACACTTTACTTCTCACGCTTACTCTCTGCAGACCCCGTTGCCCAAGTTTGTTTTCCGTCTCAAGAACTGAGTCTAAGATGCACCCTTGCAACTGCTAATAGTGCGGTTTAACTCTGCCCAGTCACTTGTCTTCTCAAATAATGAAACAGCCAACACAAGTCATGAAAATCACATTAAAAATATCACTTGAAGTGTGCTCTTGACGTTTTCTTACAGACATCTATTTTTTAAAAAATCAGAAGATGATTATTTTTTTCTCAATCTGCCTAGCCACAGGTGAGTCTCACCTCTGCCTGTAGATGCTGTCCTGGTAGAGCTTTGGGACTGTAGTTAAGCCACATTGGTTGACAACGTCACAGAATTGCCCCACCAACTCACCTTCTTAAATCCCACCCTGTTCACTGTTCTCAAACACTTACGAGCACCAAGAGAACTTTTGGAAGTCAATCCTTTTTTGCCATCGGGAATTCAGGCCCATGATGGGCAAGGTCTGCTGCCCACAGCCCTGGAGAAACCAAGCTCAGTAAACATTCACCATAGCCTGATCCAGGGTGCCCCAGGAGGGAACTGGTAGGAAGAGACAGAAACCACCTGCCCTGTAAGATCTCCACAGCGCTCTCTTCCTTTTGCATGGATCACTGCAACAGAACAAGCTTCTTCCACATAACGAGGCGATGAGATCTGACTTGATAATGAATCCCCAGCTCAACATCATTTACACGAGATGATACATATTACCCAGAAAAGACTTACAAATGTACATTACAACAGGACAACCATCCCAGGGTGAAGATGACGGCGAATGAGGGGGGGGGGGGCATGTGATTCTACAGCCTCTGCCCAAAAAGTATAGGAAAGGGAAGCAGGGGAGAAAAGAATGTGTTGAGTAACAGGATAAGGGATGAGTACCTGCCAGTCGCTAAGCTGCAATGAATATTCAGCCCCAGGAGACACTAAGCTGGAGGGCTCGCTATGTTGAAGACTTAATGACACAAGAGGCAGTGATAATTCACTTTGGGAAAGGACATGGCGGGATTCATCTAATCAAAAGATGGGGACACATATTCATGGGATATGTGTACCCAGGTTCGCAGCAACATTATATATATATATATACACTTACAATGGAATATCATTCAGCCTTAAAAAGGAAGGAAAGCCTGTCACCTGCTGCAACATGGATGACCTTGAGGACATCACATTAAGTGAACTAAGTCAGTCACAGAGGGATAAATACTGTATGACGCCACCTCCATGAGGTGTCTAAAGGTCAAATTCATAGAAACAGGGAGCAGAATGGTGATTACTGGGGGCTGGGGAGAAGGAGAAAAGGGGAGTTGGTGTTTAACGGGTAAAGAGTTTCAGTTTTGCAAGATGAGAACGCTCTGCAGATCTTTAACACAACAATGTGAATGTACTTAAACACTATTGAACTGACACTTAAAAATAATTAAGATGGAAAACGCTGCATGTTTTTTACCACAATAAAAAAAATGCCAAAAAAAATATGGCAAGTGTGTGTGTGTATGTGTGTGTGTGTGTGTGTGTGTATTTAGCAGATACAAGACTCTTAAGTTTTCCCTTTTGGCAGAGAATCTAAATGTTCTCTCCCCTATCATGCAACAGATATAATAAAACCCCAAATTGGATCATTATTGGTTGGATTAATCGTGCTTTAGTGTCAATCAAGACAGAGCAATATCAATGCTCCTCTAACCTCCTTTCACTTAATAGTTCAGTCTTTATAAAACTTAACTGTGAAACGTTTATAACTTGCTCTCCATGTTCATGAGCCAATGACAAAAACTCATAAATACAACGACCCCACCCACACCTGTGCCTCGTTTCACACCAGCCCCAGAAGAGAGGCAATCCATCAGCCAGACATTGATACTAGAATTGAGGGCTTCACAATCAATCCCTTTTTCTCTAAAGTCAAAAACTTCCTAGTGATCAAAATGTAACTCTTTTTTGCTTGTTTTATGAGTTGGCATTGCTTCAGCAAATTAATACCATTTGTGGTTCCTTACCTTTTGGTTTGGATGCGGAAGAGATGAAGAAATTTCATGGCAACGGGCGGGACACAGCAGCCGATCACCAGGTTGGAAAGCGGAGCAATCAAGAAAAGGAAGGAGAAAACTGTTAGTTTACGTCCTTGGAAAGAAGGACAAAGTACACTCCCGAGTAACGTCTATCGCTTGAAGATCACAGCAAGAGCACAACGTAGAGATATTTTGAAACACGGTGATACGCTTCATCACAGTGACCTCTCCTTCCATCATAATTAGAAACCTAGCGGTTCTGGCACCAAGAACAAAGACAAGACTCTTCATCATCTAGTAAGGACTTCCCTCCCCAAGCTTGTCTTTTCTTAGCTGTTGATTCTGTTACTAAAAACACGTAGGACATTATTCCTCCTTCAACAGGACAGAACAATAGGCTCTGTGGGCACAGATTTCTATCCTTGCAACTCTTTCTTCTGAACCCAAGAAAAGAATTCCACTCCCGGCACCTACATCCAACACACCAGTACCGACTGCTACGTCCCCAACATATGAGAAGTGTCCTATGAAAGCATATGAAAGCGTCAGGACACATGGCCTCTGTGTGAGAGGCCTTGGGTGTGGGAATGCCACTGTTCTGCAGTCCCAATAGGTGCAGGGAAGCCCTCTTCTGGGAGGGCGGTGTCAGGCCACCACCTCTCCCATCCTTGTAAGAGCTGAGCTATCACAGATACTGGACAGTGGTGCTCACGCCTCAGAAGTTCCTAGACACACACACACACCTCAGAAGTTCCTAGACGTACACACACACACACACACACCTCAGAAGTTCCTAGACGTACACACACACACACACACACACACACACACACTCTCACTCACTCACTCTTCCTAATATGCTGGATCCCAAATGCATGTGCCCCCTCATTAAAGCTGTGTGGCCAAGCTTGGGAGAAGGAAGTTGTGTTGACTGTAACATCTGGAAGGAACCACACTGGAGAAACCACAAAAGGGGAGAAGGGGAAGGCATTAAGGAACACACATTATCCAGTGCTGAGATAGACTAAACAGATGCGATTTGGGGGAACCTGTCTTTTCTTGTTATAAAAGGCAAATTCTCACAGCCTGGCTCAAAATTTAGGAGAGCCTCCTGGGAACACTGTCTTTCCGTACACAGCTTACAGACGTGACTTCAATGCCTATCGTTAGCTGTACGAGGTGAGCCTTTCACAGAATATGCTTATAGTTCGGCTGACATTTTACTCCCGGCAGAGGGCAAGGGGGCAATGACAGGCCTTGCTGAATACCAGCCCGATGGATGGTCCAGCAAGCTGAAGCATTGTCCACGTGGCAGGAGGATGGAGAGGATACGCATTCCCTCTCTCACAGAAAAGCAACACGAGTCCCCTTCTCATCCAAACGGTATCCAGCACAGGACACACAGCTCTCAGTCAGGGCATAGGACACAGTTAACCTGGATCTGGATAGACCTGGAGCTCCTAACTGTCCTCCAAACTTCCTTTCCTTTCCTCCTGGGCACACAGCTGGACTGTACACCCAGTCTCCCTTGAAGTAAGCTGTGGCCGTATGGCTGCATCCTGGTCAATGGACCGTGGGTGCAAGTGGTACATGCCACCTCCAAGGCTGGCCCACAAAGCCGCCAGCCCAACCCTCCACCCTCCCTTCCCCGGTCTGCGGGCTGGATGGTGATGTCCAGGGTGAAGACGGCAGAGCTGCGACACCCTGGGGCCCTGCATGACTCTGTGGAACACAGCCTCCCCCCCGTCCAGCTACTTACTGATGTTGATGGGCAAGAGAAACGAACTTCTACTGTGCTTAGCCACTGAGGTCTGGGAGTTTACCTGCCACAAGGGCCCACGTTCCTCTTAACTATTTCACCAGTTCTACTCCCTGGTGAGGGGCTAGCTGCCAGCTCTTAGCTTCTCTTTGATGCCTCTGCGTGCTTCCAACAAATCCCTCCCTTGCCCTTGAGCCAATCTGAACGCGTGTTCTTCCTCAATGAATCTCTGAGTAAAAGATGGGCTTGAAGCAAATGCTCTAGAAGCCCAGCGATGGGCACAGGTGACCTGCTCGGGAAGGTGAGGAACAGGTGGCTTTGCGTCCCCTTCGTGCAACTCAGAAGGGCTGAAAGCACAGAAAGAAGCACGATGGACGGGCATCAACAGGGATCCCTACCAAGGACATCAATTAGTTGTTCGTCTTAGCCTACCTACGTCAGAAGAAACAAACAGGCTTAAATTAGTTTAGAAGGCACATAAAAAAGAACTTCCTGCCAGCAACTGGAATGTCTTAGATCCGACCACAAGGTCTGATGTCTTCAAGCTAAGTATGAACAGGGAGACAACTGCTCCCAGTTGGTCTGGGGTCAAGCCTTTACTGACCATCCCTCCTGTGACCTTTATACTAAGGAAGCAAACTTTCCAGAGGAGAAAACAAAGAAAAGCTCTCTGGTAGTTTTCTTTATAATCCATGCTGTGCTGTGAGGAGACAATGACTAGGGATTGTTCAGCAAAGGGATGTAGCAATAACTCCGTCCACCTTAGGAAAAACACGTCTACCCACCTCATAACACACTCCGTGGAGCCTGAAACAGCCACACCCATGGCCACATCTGTCTCCTGTTGCTGGAGATGTATACATTCACTTAATATACATGTACGGAGCATCTGTAATGTGTATGACACTGGACTCGGGGCTGCAGGGGAAGCCAGGACTCACAATTTATAGTCCCTGTCTTCAAGTTGCTTACCCACTACTAACAGAGGCAGGACGTAAGCATGGGAGATTAAATAACATAACAAGGCAATAGTACACATGATGTCACACGGACATACAGCCTAATCACTGGGCAGAATTCAGCCTATCGTTTGTATCCAATTTGTTTTTCAAACATATTAATTTGCCAGTATCACTGTTCCCTGGAACTCCCAATTCCAGCTGGCCTGTGTGATTTATTTCCTCATAACATATATCACTTTGTAAATCACTGCTTCATTGATTCTACTGTGTTTACTAAGCTTGACAAAGGCAGGGATTTTCTCTCTTTTGTTCACTATTGTACCCCAGTGCCTCACACAGTGCCAGGCACATGGTGGAGGCATAATAAATATTTGTCAAATGAATGAAAACTACTCCAAGTTTCTAAGTACAGAAATTAATAATAAACAATCACCTTGCTCTTAAAAATAGCCTTTAGCCTCACACAAAACATCCCAGTGTCCTCAGGCTCTCTAAGGACACTAACCAGAGCCCCTCAGCCTGCGCACCAATGGAAATACAGAGCACGGCTACAAATTGACAAGCATCTCAGTGTCAAACCCAAGATGCTGCTACTTAGAAGATGCAGTGGGCAAAGCTTGTGTTTCACATGGCTAGCTGATTATTTAAAATAGTAATGTTATAGGGCTTCCCTGGTGGCGCAGTGGTTGAGAGTCCGCCTGCCGATGCCGGGGACGCGGGTTCGTGCCCCGGCCGGGGACGCGGGTTCGTGCCGTGGAGCGGCTGGGCCCGTGAGCCATGGCCGCTGAACCTGCGCGTCCGGAGCCTGTGCTCCGCGGCGGGAGAGGCCACAGCGGTGAGAGACCCGCGTACCGCAAAAAACAAAACAAAACAAAACACAAACAAACAAAAAAAATAGTAATGTTATAGCCAGGAAGGTGACCCTCAGTCACCCCTGTGTCCAGAGGGCCATTAGAGCAATCAATGCCATTTAAAATACGGCAGTAAAATTTAAAAAGCAGAATGGATGCCCTGCATAAAATGCATGGACTAAAATGACAAAACCCGAAGCTACAAGAGCAATATGCTAAATCACTGGCCTATTTACTTAGCTAGCAAGAGGCTGAAAAGAACCTCGGGGGCAGAAGACTTGAGCTGCTCACCCCTGCCACTTAACATATCTTCTTTATTCAGGACGCCCACCAATATTGCACAGGCTCCCAAGGAAGCTTGAAACTCAAATTCCTGTTTCTCTCCTAGCAATCTCCGCACCACGTATTTATTTTACATTCTATGCTCCTATGGCATGGATAGGGGAAAACTAGCTCTCAGGAGTTCCTCCAGAATACGCTGAATCACTAGATGAAATGAACAGGGCTTGGCCTTGTTCATCTGTGTTCGTCTCACAGCTGTGGCCGAGCGGGCAGTTCAGAGAGCAAATGACTGATGCTCATCCGTCTTAGTCACTGATCCTTGTCTGTGGCGTGCCCAGGAAACAAACCAGAAAAGAATCTCATTATAGTGAAGACCAGGCCAGCAGACGTGTAGGGAGCCGGTTTCATGTGCACGGAAAATTATGCAGAAACCAATCTGCCAGGACAACAGTTTAATTTTCAAAAGCAAAACTTGGCCCTAAGTGACCAAGCTAAGAATAGATTTTTTACTGAAAGCATCTTCATTTGTCAGCCACAAAGAGTCCTCTTTGGGAAACGAGAAGGCCTACCTCCTGCAGAACCGAGAGGGGAAAGTTGTCATTGGGCCGTAGGGGTCCCCGTCAGAGATTCAGTCTAATGAAAAGACAAAAGGCTTGAACCTCATGGCTCCCAGACAGAGGATTGGTTTAATCATTCTGTCCTCCTTTATGCTGTACCTAATCTCCCCCGGGGTCTAATTTTTAATAAATTGTGTGCGTTGGAGAGCATGCACGTACACAGACACGCACACACAGAGATACACACACTTAGAGAAAGTATGACTTTATTAACTCCCCAACTGCTGGTACCAGAATGTCAGCGATACACACTACCCCCAATTACAAGCACTGCCCTTCTAACGCATATTACACAAACGTGGCAGCTACTTTTGCCTGTCTTTCCGTTTTTCTGTTGGAGTCCCTGTCGACCCTGCTAAAGGGAAGCTCTAATAATACTTGGGCTACAAAGCCAATTTTTCAGCTTGTAAGGCCAGGCTGTAGAGACATGAGCAAATCATCTCGAAGAATAAAGACGTCCAAAGGAGTGGGACAGGCCCTCTGCAGAGGGCAGAGGTTTAAAGGGCAGTGCGGTGGAAGTGACAAAAGCAGAGGTCTTCGTGACTGTTTCCATCCTGGGGTATATCACCTTGCATTGTGATTTCCCTTTTTACACAAGTGTCTCTCCCACTAGACTGTGAACACTCTGTGGGAAGGGGCTGTTTATTACTGACTCTTGTAGCCAAAGTTCCTGGAGAAGAATCTATGGGCAGGAGACCTTCAGAAACCTCATCTCACTGGTTGATAACTCATGGGGTGCTTTCATTCCCACTTCACAGAAGAGCAAATTGAGGTGTGGAGATCTGAAGTTGCTTGCCCCAGCTCACAGAGCTAGTAAGTAGCAGACCTGGGACACAAAGCTCAGTCGGTTGGGTCCCCACCTTTCTGTTATGCCTGCTCTGTCCCTGCACGAAGAATCTGGGAAATGAGCAGTTACAGAATAAATGGACAATGTCGTGAGACTTAGACGTTTAGATACAAGGGAAGGGTGGTCACTAAAACTCGGGGTGAATGGTGTGTGGATTAATGGGGAGATACCAGCCTAGGAAACACACAGGACAGTGATGGGGGTCCACACTTCAGTGCCAGGCAGTGGGTGGACATACCACAGGGAGCACCTAGGAGAAGTGATGACCCAGCCACACCCAGTGTGCCAAGCGCCCCCCACCCCACTGAATCACCTCTGCTCAGCCCTCTGTGTTACAGGTGCCCCCTGCAAGGGTGAAGGGACCTGGTATCTAAGGTCGAAGACGTTGTTAAGTTCTAAAGAATCAGCAAATGACTGACTTGTTGAGGCATGACCCATCTTTAAATTGGGACCTGTCCACGTCTTTCTCTTTATAATATGAAGGACGCCGCTGATCACTCGCTTGGTTTTTGCTACTGGGCACCAATCACGTACCTTTTTCTATTATAATTACTTTTCCTTTAGGTGGAGATTGAATTACAACATTTCAATGCCTTGCAGCTCTTAATGTCGATATATTTCTATCCTCCCATCACTACCTACCATGACCAATTTTGCTAAAAACAATGGAAATCTTAAAACACTATCCCTAAAAGACAATTCCTGACTAAAAAGACGCTGCATTTACTTTTCCATTGTAATCTGCAGTCCCTGCTTTGCACGAGAGCAATTAGACCAGGAGCTATATGGCTTCGTTCTAAATAGCTCCTGGAGGGAGAGATGGAGCACTTCTCCCCTCACGCACCTCACAGCTCCCTACTGGCAAACACAGGTGAACACAGTGGTTCTGCTACAGCCCTGGCAAGTCCTTGTTTACTGCAAATTCCATTTATTGTTTTGAGGCAGTAAAACTGTACTTAAGTAATAACAGAATTACCTGGAGAGCTTTTGTAAAAATGATTCCTAAACCCCACCCCTGGAGATTCTGGGGTGGAGCCTCGGAATGTGTATTTAATTAACAAGCACTCAGGTGAGTCCATGAGGAGTTCGGGCTTGGAAAACACAGTTCTGCCTAATAAACCAGAGGTAATGCAATAGAGACAATCTGTAGCTCACACAACCTGCAAAGATCACCACCTCCTTTGAGGCACTGGGTCTCACTGTGGAAGGCAGCAGGGAACACAAAGGAGGAAGGCCTTCTCCTCCAGAGGAGGTTTAAGCCTGGCCATGTCCCTTGTACCCGTATCTGTCTGGTTGGTCTGGACTAAGTCATACCTGTGAGTAATTGGCGTGAGCGTCCTGGGATCTGTGCACTGGGGGCAGGTCTGCCTCGGTGTGCCCTGCAAGGTAGATGAGCTCTTCCACTGTGATGAACACGTTTATTCTCCCTCTGTGTTGTGAGTGAATTTGTATTGTGTTTGCAGGGGTGTGCTGGGTGGTTGAGCAGATTCTTATTGAAAAAGTAACAATGTTGCCTTTTATAAGAGAAATTTTGATCTAAAACGCATTTCAAAACTACGTGAGAGGGGCTTCCCTGGTGGCGCAGTGGTTGAGAGTCCCCCTGCCGATTCAGGGGACGCGGGTTCGTGCCCCGGTCCGGGAGGATGCCGCAGAGCGGCTGGGCCCGTGAGCCGTGGCCGCTGAGCCTGCGCGTCCGGAGCCTGTGCTCCGCAACGGGGGAGGCCACAGCAGTGAGAGGCCCGCGTACCGCAAAAAAAAAAAAAAAAAAAAAAATCTACATAAGAATGTCGGAGACAGGAGAAGCTCGTCAGTCGCATCCACTGAGAATACAATTATGAGGGAAATGAACTGTAATGATAGATCTTTCTGTGTGACTTAAAGACTAAGTAATGAAGGAGGAGGGTGATGAGCGCAAGGAGAATGCTGCTATAAACACACGGGAATTAATCTCAGGACCACGTGGGGCGACACTCACCCCACCTTCACCCTGGGACAGAGGCAGCGCAGAGAACTCTGTGTTTTGGAGTCTTGACGTATCGGGGTTCAAATCCCGGCTTCGCTACTCAGATGAGCTGTCTGACCTCGAGCAGACCGTGCATACGCTCACTGAGCCTTCTCTTTCTTATGGGAGTGGTGTAAGGATTAGAGCTAATATCGCAGAGCACAGGGCCTGCCACGTAGCAGGCACTGGATAGATGGAAGCTATTTACTGTTATTATTACTTGTTGTTGTCAAGGGTACTTTAGGGAAGGAGAGACTCAAAGATCTAGGATTCACAGATTTCACAGATGATCTCAATGTGTATTTTAATTCTGAAGGATGGGTTGGACCATTTGAAGCTCTATCCCCATGTCCAACTTGGTGACCTGGTGTCCTGCGCTCTGCCCGGGTGGTTTCCAGCAGGTCATCTGCGTCTGTCTAAGCAGCACTTTCTAGACTGAAGTGGTACAAGCTGCTGCCCCCAGGAGAGCCCCAAACAATTCTTCCTTCTCAAAGGGCCACTGTCCTCACCCCCAAATGGAAGTCTGCTGCCATGTTGATATAATCAAGTAAGGAAAAAGAAAAGATAATCCAGTTGAATCCCTTCCATTAATAAAGACAACTGAGATTTCTCTTGATTTGTTTGCAATAATTTCCCACTTTTTCATGAATGGAAACATGCCGCCACCTGGTATGGTGACCAGGGTTAGAATTTCTAAGACGCTACAATCATCATTACACATGAAGTGTGATCTATTAGCTAACAGGTATAACAGTGAAAACAACCCTGCCTGGAATCTGTACAGGACCTAGAGAAAGCCCGATTTACTAGGTTCCTCATTCAAACCCTGACCTACGCATTTATCAAACAAAGGCATCCATTCTGCAAAACGTTACCAGAAAGTTACTACCCAGCTAAGTGCTTCAGACGTCTGAGGGTTGCATTCTATTTTGCTCTACTTATATTACTGAAGATTTTATAAGTTGTCTGATTAGAAGGCTGATTTAATTACAGCGTTGATAGAAATGACCAATATTACATATGCTCATCTAAAACCTGTCTCAACTGTTTTCGAGGTACCACTAGTGTGATGACTAATGCGAGGCATCCAGGCCTTTAATGACCGAAGGCCTCAGGCAACGCACACTTGCTTTTAGGACACACATCAAGTCTACATTCAAAGCACTGCTGAGGAATTTAACAGAAGTGTCGATTCACGCTCTTTTGCCAGATCCCAAGTCATCCAGCTGTCGGTAAACGTGTTTTATACCAACTCTAATGCAGTAGTGAAAGCCAGTCGAACACACGCAGGAATAATGGGGATTAAAAAACATTTTCCAAGTGTTATATACCTGTTCATGCTGGTGTCTTCGGGTAAGTTATTATCCAAGGAAAGTAGTTCAAAAATAAATTATCATCAGAAGATACACTGAAGAATGAAATAAACCACTGTTTCTCATATGTTATGAGCTTTAAGAGAACAATAAGACTAAAAATGAAGAAAGAATTTTTGGATTATCTTGTGACTCTACAGTTTCCGATCTGAAGAACACACAACAGCTGCTCTGCCGCACGGAGACTTCGCCCCTGCTAGGCAGTGGACTCACAGCGAGAGATGGAGCGTGTAGATTTCACCATGCGGCAGGCTGCTTAGTAGGACTTGGGCCACTGCCTCATACTGGTCAAGTGGGCCTAAGTCCCCTTGCCAGGACCCTGTCCAAAAGGGCAGCCTGCAACTAAACAGACCTCATGAAGAAAAGGCTGTAGGTTATATCATTAGGTGACTGTATTGAGGAGAGTCAACGCTGGATGTCCCGTACCTGGGAACCATGAAATGGAGAGTCCCCAAAAGGGGCCCTGAAGAACGCTCCTTTGGGTACCACAAGCAGGCCGGTATTTGGATGTCTGCCACCTGGCAGGCACCCACCATCAACCGCACCTACAGAGAGAGGCCTGCAGCCAAGTCCCGGGATGTGAGGGACACCTGTCTCTCCTCCCCACCCTAACTTAAGAGACAAAGGATGAGGCAAGGGGAGGGGTAAGACTGTCCCAGAGCTACAGCACATCCTCCACCCTTCCCCAAGGTATGGGAAGGAGACAGAGAGAGTAGCCCTGCCCCCCCCACCACCACTTCCTTAAGCCCAAAGAGGGCAAGTGCTGGAAGGGGCAAAGATGAGATTTACAAAGGATATGGGACTGGTGCTTTAAAGCAGATGGTTCTGAGTTTACATTTAATTAATGAAAACAATTGGGGTTCCACCAAAGATGTTCAATTTAATAAATCTTTCCTGAGGTTCTACTATGTGCCAGGCACTATTTTAGGCACTTGGGTGACAATGACACAGATGAACAAAACAGGCAAGATCCCTGCCCCTCTTGCTACTAGTGGGGGAAAGGAGATTTAACCCAGCACGGTTAACGACAGTGAACAGAGAAAAATAAAACTACTGAACCTCTACCAAGTTCAGGCCAGTCAATAAACCAGTTTCAATAGCTTTCAAAGGTTTAGCAATTTTTTTCCTGAAAGTTTTGCTTTCAGGAAAAACACTGCCTTCTGCAAAACTGCCCAGAAATCAAAGAGCTGCTTAAGAGGAGGAAAGGAGGGCTGAAGGGAGAAGTGACTAATAAAACAAGGTATGTATGTGGACAAATTAAATGTCTTAAGCATTCTCAGGGAAGAGTACGTTGAGGTTTTACAAGCTGCGATGGCAGCTGTATCTGATGGATATTTCATCCCATTTCTTCCGTGAAGACTCTCCTGGGAGAAGGGACTGGAGGGCAAGCTGGGGACACCCAGGAAACCATGAATTTAGAGAGATGCTTAAGGGCACTCAAGATCAGCTGAAATAGACTAGAATGGCCAGGTAAGAATTTAAGACCTGCTTTCAATTATACCAAGGCAAGCATGACTGTGTTTTCTAAATATTTTCTCTTAAAAAGTCATTTTTTATACAGTAAATAGGTCCATGTTATGAACAACTCAAAAATCTTTGAAAAAACACCCAAAGTTTCCTCTTTCCCTTCCTCTTCCCTTCATCTCTCTCCCTTCCCAGTTGCTGATTTGATTCCCCCTTCCCAGGGAAGGACTCTGAGGGTCACATCTGAGAGGTGAGGTCTGGCGGGCATGGGACTCATGAAGCCTGATGGAGACAAGGAACCTCTGGCATCTTTGGGGTGATGGCTCTGAATCCCAGAGTGAATTCTACTCCCCATTCTCCTTCCTGAAATGGATCACTGCTTTCTTCTCAAAAGCCCCTTTCTGGGCTAGAGTGTCCCTTTTACTTCTAAGAGTGGTGTGTACTTCCTTGGCGGATTCCATCCAAGGTACAGCTGTGTATGGGCCAAGCTCTTTCTTCTCAGGATAATAAAAGTGGCCTAAGGAGTGCGTCAGTACAAAGCATGACTGCAGTGATGTCATGGGAGGCCTGTGGTGCCCTAATGAGCCCGGGTTATAGTTTTATTTAATGTCAGATTATTACCCTGAATAATGCTAAAGGTTGTCTACTAAGGCCTCAGTTCCTGGCTGTTCACAAGGTAGAGTGGTATAGATGATGGTACTTACTTTTAAATGACTGGGTGTAATAGGGGAGAACAAACCTGACTCCACATTAGATCTGTTCTGTTGCCTGTGCTCTGCACCTTTTGTAAAGGAATGTTGCCTATAGCCTAAAATATGCAGGATAGCCTGTTCTCGGGACTCTGACCTTTAAGAGTCCATTCATACAGAGATAAAAAGTTGCAGAACAGAAAATAACATTTGTTTTATTGGAGGTTTGCAGGAACATCGTGACCTGACCTATGTAGACATCTGCAAGAACAAAGGATTCCAACACCAAGAAGTTTGCACAGCTAACCACACCCTCCCTCACCTTGCCTTTACTAAAAGTGATTTGCTGAAACGCTTTGAGAAGTTCAGAGTTTTTTGGGCAGAAGCCATCTGTCTCCTTGCATGGCCCTGCAATAACCTTTCTCTGCTCCAAACTCTGATGTTTTGGTTTGTTCAGCCTCACCGTGTGTCAGGCACTCAAAATCGTGTTCTGTAACATGGGTACTAAAAAAGATAAGGACACTTCTACTCTGAAACCTTCCAGCTTTCCAAAATGAGTTCACTTTTTTTTTCTTTAACATCTTTATTGGAGTATAAGTGCTTTACAACGGTGTGTTAGTTTCCGCTTCATAACAAAGTGAATCAGCTATACATATACATATATCCCCATATCCCCTCCCTCTTGCATCTCCCTCCCCCCCTCCCTATCCCACCCCTCTAGGTGGTCACAAAGCACCAAGCTGATCTTAACACTGCCCCTGGTTAATGTCAGCCCACAGGATGCTAATGGCCCCGGAAGCTCCTCAGAACAAACACAGGATTAACATCACAGATTCCTCATTGGGGAAACCCAAGTGCCGGCACAGCTCAAAATCTTTTAATGTCATGCCTGCAAAACGCCCCTTCTTAATAAACCGGTAAATTTTCCAGCCTGGCACAGCCAAGCCTGGCTAATTCTTTTTAGACAACCAAGAGAAAACTCTAGCTTCAATTCTTTTAGGAAACTGTTGGCCTAAATTAAACCCAACAGCCAGAATGCTAAATGCAAATCTTGGTCCTCCAGTAATTTAGCTCAAGCAGCAAAGCTACTTTCCCTTTTCTTGTTCCCACTAAGTATTTTGTCATCATGAATTGAGAATAATAAAAATAAACCGACACCGGTAAATGTAACTCCAGACAGGGTGCTGGGTTGTATGGAAATCTATGGGGCTGACATTAATAAAATTCTGTTTAATACATTAAAATAGTATTTTATAGGAAAATTTCAGTATGTGCCACAGAGAGGAGGCATGCTGAACCCATTGACATTTAGCTAACAGAATTTTAATAGACTTGAGCTGGCCTAGGAAGGAAGAAAAATAGGAAAGAAATGCCAACCAGATGACTCCCTACAGGATAATTCATTTTGGTTTTATGTGACATTAAATATCCCTTCCTCCACCAAGGTTAGAACCTGCATTAGGCTTAACAAAGCAAATTTCACCCATTCCAAAACTCCCATCCTCATGGTTGCCAGATCAACTCCAGGGTCTGGGGCACTGCTACCAACCATTCTAACAAAAGCAAGACAATTCCCTGTGAGCGATGCCATTTTCCATTTCACTGTACCTATGCACCCGGATCACAAGTACCTGTGGCTTAGGAAACCCTGTTGGAACTCCTGTCCTCTTGGCCGAGTCTCACGGGTGGCTTGATTTCACCTGGTCCACGGCTATCATTGGCTATCGCTCTGAATAGAAGCTCTGCAGCTCTGAAGGCAGATTCCCTCCTGTGGGGCAGGTCCAGAGCCCTCAGACCTGGTTACTCAACTGATTGGTACTTCACAGGACAGGGAAAACAACGTGTTCTCCAACCCCCAAGTGACCAGAGTCTTCAGAGTATTTCTCTCCTCCCTTTGTTTTTCTTCTTCTCATCCCCTTTTCCTATTTATCTTCTTACTTTTCTTCCCATTTTCCTTCTCTTAAAACTGCCCATGCAAGAATATACAGTGGAGAAAAGACAGCCTCTTCAATAAGTGGTGCTGGGAAAACTGGACAGGTACATGCAAAAGTAAGAAATTAGAACACTCCCTTACACCATACACAAAAATAAACTCAAAATGGATTAAAGACCTAAATGTAAGGCCAGACACTATCGAACTCTTAGAGGAAAACATAGGCAGAACACTCTATGACATAAATCACAGCAAGATCCTTTTTGACCCACCTCCTAGAGAAATGGAAATAAAAACAAAAATAAACAAATGGGACCTACTGAAACTTAAAAGCTTTTGCACAGCAAAGGAAACCATACACAAGACCAAAAGACAACCCTCAGAATGGGAGAAAATATTTGCAAATGAAGCAACTGACAAAGGATTAATCTCCAAAATTTACAAGCAGCTTATGCAGCTCAATAACAAAGAAACAAACAACCCAATCCAGAAATGGGCAGAAGACCTAAATAGACATTTCTCCAAAGAAGATATACAGATTGCCAACAAACACATGAAAGAATGCTCAACATCATTAATCATTAGAGAAATGCAAATCAAAACTACAATGAGATATCATCTCACACCGGTCAGAATGGCCATCATCAAAAAATCTAGAAACAATAAATGCTGGAGAGGGTGTGGAGAAAAGGGAGCACTCTTGCACACTGTTGGTGGGAATGTAAATTGATACAGCCAGTATGGAGAACAGTATGGAGTTTCCTTAAAAAACTACAAGTAGAAGTCCCCTATGATCCAGCAATCCCACTACTGGGCATATACCCTAAGAAAACCATAATTCAAAGAGAGTCATGTACCAAAATGTTCACTGCAGCTCTATTTACAATAGCCAGGACATGGAAGCAACCTAAGTGTCCATCAACAGATGAATGGATAAAGAAGGTGTGGTACATATATACAATGGAATATTACTCAGCCATAAAAAGAAATGAAAGTGAGTTATTTGTAGTGAGGTGGATGGACTTAGAGTCAGTTTGTCATACCGAGTGAAGTAAGTCAGAAAGAGAAAAACAAATACCGTATGCTAACACATATATATGGAATCTAAGAAAAAAAAAAAAAGGTCATGAAGAACCTAAGGGTAGGACGGGAATAAAGACACAGACCTACTAGAGAATGGACTTGAGGATATGGGGAGGGGGAAGGGTAAGCTGTGACAAAGTGAGAGAGTGGCACTGACATATATACACCACCAAATGTAAAATAGATAGTTAGTGGGGAGCAGCTGCATAGCACAGGGAGATCAGCTCAGTGCTTTGTGACCACCTAGAGGGGTGGGATAGGGAGGGTGGGAGGGAGGGAGACACAAGACGGAAGAGATATGGGAACATATGTGTATGTATAACTCATTCACTTTGTTATAAAGCAGAAACTAACACACCATTGTAAAGCAATTATACTCCAATAAAGATGTTTTAAAAAAAGAAAAAACTGCCCATGAGTGATATCTTAGCATTTGTCCAATGTTTTAATGTTCTTCTCATAATTCGAAGGTGATCTGAACATTTTATATTTCTTTCTAAATATATATTTTTAAAGGCACTAAAATACATTGATTTTTGTTTGTGCTCTGTCATCGTAAGATTTTGATAGTTTAAACTTTTGCTATTCTTGGCTTGCTTTAAATATGAAAGGTTTTTTTTGCCTTTTCTTTTTTTTTTTGCCTTTCTGTTTTCTAATGGCTCCTTTTCATTCTATATGCTTCAAATGAGCACTAAACTTCAGCTGTCAAGTCTCCGGGTTTCCTTATTTGCAGATTCCTTTCACTTGTACAGATTCGCAAGTTTAGTGCTTTAGTTCAGAACTCAAGCTTCCCTTTACCCAAACCTTTTTACTGAGTACCTACATAAGCCAGCAATAGGGCCAGTCACCGGGGGGATTCATCGTCCAACAAGGTAAGGTAACTGGCTTATATTCCAGAAGGGGAGACAGTAAAGTCTAAATATATAAAATATTCAGAGGTGTTGCCACGTGTTACAAAGAAAATCACTCACATGCCTTGGGAGAACAGGCAGGAGGCCTGATTGAGATGGGTGGTCAGAGAAGACCTCTCCAAGGAGCTGGTTTTTAAGGGAGCCAGGTGGGCAAGGAGGTGGGGCAGAGAATTTCAGGGGAAGGAATGTCAGGCACAGAAGCCCTGAGGCAGGAAGGAGCTAGCATTTTCTAGGAACTTGGAAAGAATGTGTGAGCGACTGGGGCCCAGCCAAAGGGGAGAAAGTGACATAGGACAAGACTCAGAGAGCAGGACCAGAGCTCACAGGAGGCTTCTGAAGAAGCTGGATTTTATTAAGGAAGTCGCTGAAAGGCTTTAAGCGGGGGGATAGCATGACGTAATTTTTGTGGTATTTCTCTTTACGCATCAGTCTCGGAGAATCTGAACTCCTGTCTCTGACTGCAGTCCAGACTACTTTCCAACACATTCTCAAGACCAAATTACTAGTTACAACCACAAAACACACCAACATCCTGAATCTACCCCCAAATGAACTCCACTTAGAAGAAAATAGGACAATATGTACTTTTATGAACTCAAACATTTCTGAAGGCGTGTAATCGACTCAACTGTAAAATGATAGATCCATCTAGTTTCTAAAAATTAAGATCTACAGCTTCCTGCCTGTACATATTTGGTTTTGTTTTATTTTTTTCTTCATCATCTCCTTAGAAATCACTAACAAGTACTGTAACATAATGAAATATGTACAATAGTTTCCCCAAATATTTTATTGAAATGATAAAACAGTTATTTAAAAAAAATCAAGGAACACATTATAAGAAGAATGAAAAGAATACAAGATGTAAATAGGAACTTATAGCCACATATCTAAGTAAGTGTAGCTATTGAATTTTAGGTGATAAGCAGAAAGGAAATGAAAGAAAAAGTTAATCTTCTTTAGAAACAATCAGTAACATAATCCCCCCTTCCCTGCCTTTTATCTGATCCAATCAATCACACATTTATTGTGAACCTAATATTGGTGTGTGCTGTGATTCACTCCATCCACCCCTGACACAGCTGTGCTCCTCTACTTTTTCTGTCACTGTTTCTTTATGCTATGGCTCCACCTCTGCCTGTCTGTCAGTCTTCTCTTTCAAGCCCAGCCTTTGCCATCACCCTTGACTCAGAGCTCAGCTTCTCCTTGGAACGCCTGGCCTCACTTCTGAAAGCCAAGAGGGCTATAAATGAGGCACTGATAAGATACAGAATGGATCTGGCCCAGTGACAACTTGTCCCTAAGCCTGAGAAAAGCTTCCCCAGCAAAGGCAGTGGTCTTTTCTGAGACATTTAATAGGTATAATTGTTAATTACACGAGAATCCTTTGGGCTCCTTTAGTTCTTTCATCTACCCATCAGGGCTAATATAACAGCTGAACAAAAGCAGGACTCCTCTCCAACACAGACACAGCTGAAGAACAAATGCTTAAGAAATAAGATTAGTGTCCTCTGAGAGTACAGAGATTTAACAAGTTATTTTTAGTTTCAAGTACCTAGACACTAGGATACAAAGAAACCTCAGAAAAAGGAAAACTCAGCTGGAAAAATGACAAAGTCGTATTGGCAGCGGAACCTCATGAAACCAAAATTGAAAATAACAGATGATAATACACTTTAAAAAATACCTTCCTACAATCACTGGTATTAATCACTCTTAGCCTAAATAGTCCCGATGACATTGCAGATGTGGAGCAAATGACTGCTTGAGATGCCTATTTACAGTATTTTGTGTACTGAAAAACCTGTCATTCTTTTTCCTCCCCCCTCCAAATTTTAGACATCAAGTAGTTCCTTGTGATGATAAAAGATGTACAATTACTTGACCTTCAAAGGTCACTGTACCCATTTCTGTTCTGACTATAAACTAAAAGCTAAGAAGTCTCACACATGTATAACTGGCATGAAATTTACCAGGATTTAGGTGGTTTTTGCCCATTTAAAATTGGTTTTCCCTCAGTATAGCCGGACAAAGTTTCTGAGGAAATCAATACTTTTCATTATCCCTGAAGTCTATAATCCACGGACAGCAGTTCCTGGATGGTCACCAAAACGTCTGCAATCCTTTTGTGGCTGGTTTCAAAGCAAAACAGCCAATAAGACCTTTGCCGTGACAAGTAGATGGTCTGGGCTGGGGGACTGAGGGAGGCGGGTTGGGGGGGGGCGTGGAAGGTACAGGCGCTTTGTGTCCCTGAGCAGAATGCTGTGGGTAGAGGAAGGCTCTGTTCCTCAGAAACAGTGTAACTGACCTGCAGGCAGAACATCACGTTTGTAATTCAGGTTTCCTAGAACTCGGTGTGAGGATCGCTTGTAGTGGCAAGGACGCCAAAATGGGAATAATTTACATCCGGGCACTAATGCATGCATCTTGGGTTTTGACTCCCAGTTTTGCCAGTCACCAAACAGCTTACGCAGATGAAGTGAAATACACAAAACTGTGTTTCCAGAGCATTAGGATAAAGATATTAATGCTGCCCTAATTTGTAACATTTTCTTGGCACATGAAATATTGAAGGCCAGTTTGCAAAGAGAAACATGTAATTTATGTATTCTACACTCATTCTCAAAAGGATTTGAGGCAGAAAACAGAGAATTCATTTTACAGGGAGTGCCCGCTTGAACTCACCCAAAACAGAAAATGTAATCTTCTATATTCATAAAGAGGCATATTTTTAAAAATATTTTTTTCTATGAAATCTTACATTGTTAAAAAAGTTCCAGTCATAATACTAGATTTTAATCTGCTTTTTGGCCCCTTTCCCAAAACACAGTGGTACCTTTCTCCAAAGGCCAGGAAACACATGACAAGACCTGGAATGAAGAATTTCACCACACTTCTCTGAATGTATTGAGAGCAGAAGTGATGCAAAGTGCCACACTCTTTGGCAGCCTTTTCTGGGGTCGGCTTCCCCGGCACCTTCTTGAATAATATCTCTATTGATTGGTCTTGGTCTTTGAAATGAGCAGACTAACCCAGAGGGAAAACAAGAAGCTTTACTCTCCCTGAGTCGATACATTTAAATAACTGGAAGCCTAAAACGATTCTAGTTGTCTAATGGTTTGAGGCAGATGGAAGGCTTGTTTTGGAATCACTTGAAAATATGTATCAGCTGACCTGGCCCCTCTGTTTCAAGGTCCTCCTATCGGCTGTGCTGTCACTCTGCCAGTCAGTGGCTTGGCAGGGCTGTGAGAAGTTCCTTGGAGGAAGGGCTGCAACTGTGGTGCTGTCAGTCTATTACCTTTCTTCCCCCATCACCCCATCCATAATAAAGGCACAAAGCAGTAAAATTCCAGAGCAGTGGCACCGAATGGACAAAAAGTTATTTACCAAAAGAATGTAACACGGCAGCAACACATGATCTTTAAGCATCTTAGAGCAAGGCGCTGGACTAAGTATTGCAAAGGATGTGAGTTACTGTCAAAAACCTCACCGCCTAGAAGGGGAAGGAGATGATCAGACATCAACTACACATCCAAGGTATTTACTACGCCCATGAATTTTTAGAGGCGATCTATTTCCAGTTCGTCACTTTAAACCTAGATTTTTGTACTTGCTTCAGACCCATGGCTGCTTGGGATTAGAGATATCAGTTGAAACTTATGAGGGGGAAGCAGAAATTTTTTTGTTCTCTTAGCAGTATAATTCCTCTTTAAAAGAGATTCGTCTACTAAACTGTACACCTAAAATTGGTCAGGATGGTAGATTTTATGTTATGTGTATTTTGCCACAATTTAAAAGAGAGAGAGAGACAGACAGACAGAGACAGAGAGAGATCTTCGTGGTTCCTCTCCTCTCGGGTAACATCTCCTCAAGCTGTTTTCTCACTTCTGGGTTCCTCCACACTTGCTATTCACCCACTATTTAGCTGTGCAGAATCTCTGAGTCTAAGCTTGGCCAGGTCATTGTTATTGTTATTTGTTATCGTTGTTTATTTCCCCTCCAGCTTTACTAAGATGTGATTGACAAATCAAAAGTGTATATATTTAGGTTGTACAACATGAGTTTTTAAAGGTATAAAATGTGATGATTTAATATATATCTATATTGTGAAATGATTACCACCATTAGTTTAATTAATCCGTCACCTTACATAGTTACTAAACAAACTAAAGCTTTCAAGTTAAAGTCAGCTTACTTCCGTACAGCAAAGAAAACCATCAAACAAAATGAAAAGGCAACCTACGGAATGGGAGAAAGTATTTGTAAGCCACATATCTGATAATGGGTTAATGTCCAAAGTATATAAGGAACTCATATACTGAAGAGCAAAAAAGCAAATAACCTGATTAAAAAATGGAGAAAGGGCCTGAATAGACATTTTTCCAAAGAAGCCATACAAATGGCCAACAGGTACCTGAAAAGGTGCTCAACATCACTAGCCATCAGGGAAAAGCAAATCAAAACCACAATGAGATATCACCTCACACTAATCAGGATGGCTATTATTAAAAAGGCAAGAGATAAGTGTTGGCAAGGAGGTGCAGAAAAGAGAACCCTTGTCCACTTTTGGTAGAAATTGGTGTGGCCACTTTAGAGAACAGTATGGAGATTCCGCAAAAAATTAGAAATAACTATCACATTGTTATTTGTTCTAAGCAAAAACTGTTTCTCAAATAGTACATGCAAATAAAGCTTTCTTCAGAGCATCCACAAAACAGAAGGATTCCAAAGAGTACGTGTAACGGGGATCTCACTGCAGTTCCTCTGTTCTGCTCTTGTTCCTAGAACAGTCTGGACCTTCACTTTGTTAGCTGGCTAATGGTAGAATCCATTGGTCCTGACTTTCTGGTCACTGTGTCCCTTACAGAATCTAAGGCATCGCTGGCATCTTGGCAGTGGGGTGAAGGAGTGATTTTCTTTCTTGATTCTCTGTGTGGACGCTCAGAAACCATAAAAATTAGGACCGATGATAGGCCTTTTGTTAACATAAAATTGGCAGTAAGACAGCTCATACCTGCTTCTCAACTCTTTGCTTGCATATTTTGAACCTTTACCAGGAATATGGAGGCAAAATATGTTGCTCCAACTTTCAGCTTGCTACTAACAACGTAATAATAGTAAGAAAGCTTTATTTTCTCAGTGTCTCTCTCCAAACTGTTTTGTATGGTTTATGAGGACACCTAGTTTAAAGCAGCTTTTTGTTTCCACTCCCTCTGTGCTCCACTTGGGTGGTGGGATCAATGAACAAAATGCAGAGATAAGGGCAACTCAGAAACTCACAAGACACAAAGGGTGGACCTTTGACAGCTCCACCTCAACCACCTCTCTTCCAGGACGACACTGACCGTGGGTGCTGACTGCACAGGGACCTCCTCTCAGGAGATCCATTTATTTTTTATGCCTCTTGAAAAATAACCTTAGTTTATAACTATTAGGTGCAGTCTGAATGTCTGTGTTCCCTCAAAATTCATATATGTTGAACCCCTAACCCCCGAGGTGATGAATTAGGAGGCGGGGCCTTTGGGAGGTGATTAAGTCAGGAGTGTGGGGCCCTCATGATGAAGATTAGTGCCGTTATGGAAGGACACCCAAAAGAGCTCCCTCACCCCTTCCGACATGTGAGGTTACAATAAGAAGACGGCCCTCAAGTAGGAGCAAAGCCCTCCCCAGACATGCACCCATGATCTTGGACTTCCCAGCCTCTAGAACCACAAGCAACAGATGTTTGTTATCAATAAGTCTCCCCCTCCTCCCCCTCTGCCACCGCCCAGTCTATGGTATTTTGTTATAACAGCCTGAAGAGACTTAAGACACTATCTTTTTGAAATTACCTAATACAAAAAAGGAGACGTTGGTGGGTTAGGTATAATCCCCCCACCCCACCAGTTAAGTGAAACTTTCTTATTTTCTTCCTTTTCTCCCCCTAAGTGGGTAGAGAGGAACTTGTCTTCATTTCTGTTTCTCGATACGCTACAGATATGAAATTTTAGTGCACCGATAAATTCAAGGTCCATGAATCAGGGACTTGGCTTGGTTCCCTGTGGACTCTTCAGCCTTGATCGGTCAAGAAATACCAGTTGCTGGTGGAATGACTGACTGGTATGACTTCAAAGTGAAGAGCTGAGCAACCTGAGTGCGTTTCCTTGCCGGGATCTTCTGGGTCACCAAAGTGAGGTGCTCTCCAGCCCTGTGGACCACGTCTTCCACCAGAGGGAGCAGGGGCACCACCACAGTCCCGAGGACACTTGGTGCAAAACCACGGGAGATGCCTGAAGGGGAAACTCAGAAGGTCCCCAGGCACAGCAAGAAAGAATTTAAATCAAAGCCAAAGTGAAGAAGAATAAATCTTGAGGTCCATGTAAGTAAAGGCAAACGGCTAGATTAAGCCAACATAGACCTTCTTTTTCCTGCTGCTTAAATGTCTGGGGCTCGTGACCTAGAGGGGCCTCTGCCTGCCTCCTGGTTACTAATGATGTGGAGGCAGCCTTGCCACAGCACATCTCATCCTAAAAGCAGAAGGGACAATGCCCACAGCCAAGCCACTCTGAAATCCCGCACTGCAACATTCTGAAACAGTTCTATCTGTGTCTCCAGCTCCGGGGAAAAGATCGGTTATGTGGGTTGTTTTTGGTCTGGCACAAGTGCTATGATGACTTCATTCCAAACTCTGGGCTGTGATTCTACCTAAGACCAAATAATTCTGCACAAACCACCATCAACTCACATAAATGGCAACAGAAGTTTAATATTCAAGGCCTCCACTTTCTTCTCCAGACAAATTTAAACCTAAAAAGGGCAACAGTTTGAAAGGTTGGGCATCAAAACACACAGCTGTTAGAGCAGATCATTAGCCCTTTCTAAGTCTCGGCATGAATGAGAAGGTGGTGAGGTGGACAGCGGTGTACAGGGGGATTCAAAAGGACAGGCGTGGGTGACTACTTTGCCTCATGGACCACCATCCATAGATCATGGAGATCACAGGGTCGATTTTAAAGCCCAACATCATCTAAAAGGAAATATAATTCAAGAGGAGATCTAAGATGTATCATGATTTAAAAAAAAAAAAAAAAGACTCAAGCTAATGAAGCTTTGGAGAGTAAATTCTTCTTCCATGGCTGCTGATACAAACAACAACAGCAAAAGGTACTCTCTATTTTCTGAGTGGTTCTACCCTCTGGATGGAACCTGCCAGTCCACAGATGTCCGATTCGGGCCATTCCTGGGAGCCTACTGATGGGATATAACTGTTGAGCAATCATGAAACAGAGCATTCCAAGCAGTGAACACGGTAATATTTTAGGTTTGTTTTAAGGTAATGATCAGAGCAAGTGGAAAACTACATATAATTCAAGAGAGAAACCCAGGTGACAAATTCAAATGAACAATGACAAGTTTCTACAAGGCAAGATCCTGGTATATTTCCTTACACTGCCCACTGCATCTTGCCCAGTCTATAGCAAGTGGTCAACAGGGACTTACCGATTATCTAATTTAAAAAGATATATCTATGGGCGTACCTAAAAAGAAACCAGAGGCCAGATCCTTTCTACAAAGCTACCACTAGATCAGAGGATAGAAGTTTTAGACACAGAAAGATAAAAACACAGTAGCAAATCAAACCCACTGAGTCTAAAATGTTTTCCAAAACTTGGGGGATCCTTCCTATAAATAAGGTAGCTTCTTGTTCTAATCCTACTCTTCTAGGCAGACAAGCTTTCATGAAACTAACAAGTACTTTAAAAAAATCCTCAAGAGAGAGGCGAAGAGTATGTTAACTTCAGTGGGGGTGGGGGGGAACAGAGACGGCTGCGCTCACTCAGCTAGACCCATGAAGAAGCTCTCCTAACGTCTGTGGAGAGATCTTTCTCTATATAATGGTAAACAATGAGCCTTGTCAAATTTTTCTTATTTTTCATCATGGGAAACGTTAAGTGTCACAATACTTCAAGCATGCAGCGTGAATAGAAAACAAGATGGCACACCGACTTCACGACAATGGTAAATCAAGTGTTCTGTCTGGCAGGAAAAATGTCATTAGCCTGTGAAGTGATCTAGCTGATGTCATTTTTGAAACAGAGGTCTACTTGAATTTATGAGGAAAACAATTGACTTTCTTTTCAGCCATCTACTTTTAGAAGGAAAATATTTATTGTACCTTTCAAAAGAAAGAACATTCATACTCCCCCGAAAATAAGTTTATAGAGTAAATATTTCCACTAGCAAGACATGGAGGGCTTCCCTGATGGCGCAGTGGTTGAGAGTCCGCCTGCCGATGCAGGGGACGCGGGTTCGTGCCCCGCTCCGGGAAGATCCCACATGCCGCGGAGCGGCTGGGCCCGTGAGCCATGGCCGCTGAGCCTGCGCGTCCGGAGCCTGTGCTCCTCAACGGGAGAGGCCGCAGCAGTGAGAGGCCCGCGTACCGCAATAAAACCAAAAAAAAACCAAAACAAAAAAAACCCATGGAAAACAGAAGTTCATTCTTAAAAAGTCAGGTTGTGAAGGACTAACAACCTCACGCCCAGGTGGAACATTAAGGTAAAAACAGCTCATCCGCACAGGTTAGGCCTGCCTTACTATACCTCCAATTCAAGGTCAAGGAAAGTGTACTGCAAAGTAGAGTCTTCAGGTACCTAATAACTAGAAGTCTAACAATAGACAGAATGTTCCCAAAGAAGTTATCTAAGCAATTTTCCAGTTTCGCTATTTTCCAGTCAAAGCAACTGTGTTCTGAGAGAATTTCTTTTTTCCGTAGTAAACATGCACAGTAAAGTTTAAAAACAAGATATGCTATTAGAAAATTCAGACAAAAGCTAACTTACATAATTAATAAGTGTATTCAAATAATCATGCTCACTGTTCATGACATGAATTGTTATTGATTATAAAGAATGCTTTTGATATATTTTTGAGTGAAAAAATAGGTTACATGACATTTAGAGTATAATCTATCTTTAAAACTGTATTTTTATAATGAGTATGCATAGGAAAATGTGTGGAAGGAAAGGAGGTACAACAAGGTTTTAATATCGCCTTACATGTTGTCATGTTTCCTGAGGAATAATTTATGTACAGTAAAATTCACTAGTTTTCTATACAGCTCTATGAATTTCAACAAATGCATACAATCATATAACCACCACCCCAATCCAGGTGTAGAACACTCCCATCACTCCAGAAAGTTCCTCTGTGTCCTGTTGTAGTCCATCCCTAACCCCACCCCAGCCCCCGGCCATCAAAGATCTGTTTTCTTTCCTTTATCATAATTATGATTATTCTAGAACATCATACAAAAGGAATCATAGAGTAATCAGTCTTTTGATTAACGTCGGTTTTTCTTTTCTACAATATGGGATTATAGGTGATGATCCCTTTATTCTTGTTATCTTCCTTTCCTATATTTCTAATCTTTCATTAAAAACGTAACTGTTTTTTCAATTTAGAAAAAACACAAGCAAAAACTAATTGTGATGTGCCTATGGTGAGTAGACAAAGCCATGAGAGCACATGTGAGAGCAAATGTTGTATAAGATATGAAGACTGGAATTACTTCACCAAAGAGCTAACTTTGAGAGGCAATGGAGAATCAGCTAAGGCTTGGGGAAAATACTAGCTGTGCTATCTACCAGTTGGGTGGCTTTGGGTTGGTTTTTTTTATCACCTTTTAGCTTCAGCGTCCTCATTTTAAATTAGGGTTTCAAATAGTTCCTCTCTCATCAAGTTGTTGCAAGGATTACATGAGGTTGTGCATACAGGCCACTGGCACTGGGTAAACTTTAGCACTAAAATTGTGTTTATTATTTATTTGGCTGTTCTCATCAGTATGCTTATCATTATGGAGACCTTGGGAGGTTTTCCAATACAAACGGACATTTCTAAGCCCAGGAGAAGAGCCATAGGGAGAGAGAAGGGTAAGTAGGGGCATAAGGAATGTGGCTTAGGTTACACGTTCACGTTTCAAATCTCAAAACTAAACCGTAGACATTTCGCTTTAGAAAATGTAAATCTTCTGATTCTTCTAAACAAAGTTCTTATCATTTTGTTATGATCTCTGAGCGAATTCAAACCCCTGGGGTTTTCTATTCTTGGAATTTTAAGTTATAGCTCATTATTCAAGGCACCTTGGGAAATGTAGTATTAATAGTAAAAGACCAGCCACCCTTACAACTTCAATCCATATTTTCTTACTATTTAGAACCCAGCGATCCTTTAGTGAAAATATACATTTGCATTTATCTAATTCTCTCCCCTTCACCCCACATGAATAGCCCAAACCCTCTAACCTTTCTTCACCCCATTATAAGACATGAATTTAGGGGAGATGAGGGTAGCCAATTATACAGCCGGCAGCCTAAACAAGAACATGACACTGAAGGTCAGTGAGCAACAAGATCAAGCAATTGTAGACGTTCATTTCTGCAAGGTTTTTGGTTGTCAGAGACTCTGGGGTAAGAGCGAGTTCACAAAAAACAAGTATGATCCACCTTTATCTTCCCAAGACTGTACTACATGCCAGGAAGTTGTAAGTCTGTCTCTTTTGGGAAGCTCTCAAATGTTTTGATTGAAATAGAACGTCTCATTTAATTTTCATCGCCATGATGAATTCATAATTCATGAACCAGTCCAGGCTTTTCATAATAAATGGCAATTAAATTAAAAACATGTCTGCTGTCTTTGGCCAAAAATATACATATAATAAATGCAGGACTATTGGCTTCATGCATTTTGGTCAAAAAATAATTAGAGCCACAGTAAAGTTCATAGACATAACATTCATATGTGTATGTCTCTATGTGTATGCATGTGTGTGTATATATGTATATGTGTGTGTGTGTGTAAATGTGCATGGAGCATACGTTATTGCAAAATTGCACAAGCCAGGGAATGATCTCCCAAGCTCCAGGCCCCTCTATCAGATGCCTGCTCAACTACAGGAGATGGTTCCTTTGACTAGAAAATCTTACCATCTCCACACCCTACCTGTCATTCAAGATGCAGCTCACGTGCCACTTCTCCATCAAGCCCCTTTCAGTTTTCCTGCACCAGAAATGACCTTCTCCTTTCTACCTTGGATTCATTATTTATATACCTGTCCTCTCCCCATGACAAAGCAAAAGGCTCCTTGAGAGTACGGCCCGTAGAAAATTATCATTTGTATCTCCCTCACCCACTAGTGCCTAGCATAGTACTTTGTACCAATTAGGGGCTCAATATAAATTTTCAGAATAAAATGAATATTTTATTCCACTTCACTACAATCATCAATTTTTGCTTTCATAAGATAGCAATGGCTGAACAGTCCAGAAAATGAGACTTGAGAGTATGGCTTTGGTAATACTCTAATTTCCAATTCCTGACTCCTCTTGAAACATTGTTAATATTTCAATGGACACATCGAAAAGTCCATAGATCTCCAGGCCCAACTCCAGTAAAACAAAAAGAATTTGAGTGTTGAGGGTTTAAGAAGAAACTTGTTTTGCATGGTGCAGAGTGCCTGGATTGAAACTGATGAAAGCATTAAGAAATGACTGTCTTCCATATGCTTTCAGGTTAACAAAGAACTTTTTGTCCCGATAGGAATACACCAATCACAAGTAGCTTCTAAGTTTACATCATTTAAATGACCCGCATATGAGAGACTAATCAAGAAAGACAGTAGGCGTGTCTCCCCTTTTCCCAAGCTAAGTACCATGCTGGTGGTGGGGGGGGGGGGGGCGGATAACTTCCTCCCAACTTCTGATAAAGCAATCACCCAGAAAGACAGAGAGCTCTGAACAACATTCATCCCAATTTGATATCTCTCTTCTTTTTTGAAGTGTCAAAAGTTTAAAAGTTAGGGAAACAAGCATGGCATCCTTCAGCGCTCATGCTCCAAGACAAGTATCAGTCACTGACTACACGATGCGTGGCTTTGCCAGCCTTTTGCTCACTCAGTGCTCACAACAAGGTGAATTCCCATTTAACCCATTTTACAGATGATAGTACTGAGGCTTGTATTATTAAAAATTAGGCATACACTATAATCCACAAAGCAGAAAACATCCCTCAAGTCCGAGTTTACTTCCTGTGAGTTAATCTTTAAAATCTAATATTAAAATTTGGGGACTATGTTGACGTGATGGACAATGTGGGTCAATTCATTTTCAATTAACTCAAATGAACACAACTTATTTTCTAACTGTTAAGAGTTTGGGGGAACTTATCTCTGAATGATCATAGAATTTCCAGAACATTCTGAATTTCACCTAGGAGTTAATAATTTCTGAGAAAAAGATAACACAGGTTTAGTAACAGAAAAGTTGGAGCTCACCTAGGGACTTCTACTGGATTCTGTTCCTAGGATTGCTCCCAAGGACTCCACTGCCTGAGTATGCCGTCTGGTCGATGTGAAAGGTATAACATTTCTAGGAGCGATTTTTTCTTTCTTAAAGCTAAATCTCAAAGCCATTTATTGAGCACTTACTCAAAAACCCTGGAGCATCGTACATATTAGCCCATTTAATTTGATCAAATTTGTATTTTAAACCCCTTGAGGGCCCTCAATGTCCATACAGAGAGGTTAAATTTCTTGGCTATGAACCACACAACTAGTAAGAGGTAGAGCCGGAACAGGAACCCAGGTGTTTCTAGCTTTAAAACCCAGGCTTTTTCAACTACACTGTACAACCACAATCCTCCTCCCAGCCTCCCAAGTATTTTTGCCTTCTATACCTCTGAGCTTAAAAGCTCAAGTCCATCCAGCTTCTTTTCAGGGTACAATCATTTTCTTAATGCTCATCTTCATCATGAATTCACCAAACTGAACTGAAAGTTGCAAAATTTTTTTTAACTTAAGAAATCATGGTGTAAAACACACGGACAGAGCTCTGATTCCACTGCCACTGCTTAGAGAATGAGGGAGAGAAACCACAAGCAACTGTTGATTTCGTGTCTCAGCCCACACCAAACAACTGCCTCTTCTCTGACTGCCATTTTTACATTTTCTTTGGCCTTTTTTAGAAACAGATGGGCCAGTGACTGGAGTATTGTCAGTTCCCATGTATGCAGCTGGAGCATCCCAGAATTGCAGAAATAGCAATCTTCTGAATAATTTCTCCTGCCACAAACAACTGCTGCTTCTGCGATAATAATCCCCTTAGTGGACCCAGAGAGCATTCTTCCCATTCCAAGAGCCACGGTTCTGTTTATTTTAAACCACAATGTCCTTTTGTATTTCGGCTAAGAAATGCTTCAGATATGTGGACCACCTGATCTTTGTTTTGTCTTTCCGAAGGCAGATATACCAGATGATAATATTTGGGTTAAAGGACATTTTATCTTCAGCTGTCATAGAAAAGGAAGACCAGGCTAGGAGGCAACTGAACTGTTTTTGTTCTTTTTCTTCTTACTTAAGTCCGGGAGCCTTCATGGGTACGGGGTATCACATGAACTGCCCATTTTATGACACCAACTCTTAGACTCCCAAAAGGCCAAATCAGTACCAACCACAAACCTTGTTGGCCATATTTTGACCATGATGCCAGGCATTCAGAAGTTTTCAGAGTTAAGATGTTTGTTGTTACGGGGGGAGAATGTAGACCTCAGACCAAATATATGTCAGACCAAAAATATATCTGAGTGCTTTGCAACCATAAAGTACTCATTTGATAAAACAGGACCTGATAATATTTAGAAATAACTGAAATCACAATATACATAATAATAAACTCGATCTGTCATCCATGGAACAAGCCTTAGTTTTTTTCAGATAATATTTTTCTCTCAGTGGCAAAGCCTACACCAATCAGCCAAATAATAAATAAATTACAAATTATTAAAGTTATTAGATTTTTATTAAAGTTATACAAACTGTATAACTCTGAAGAAACTCGTTTTCAGTGATGACAAAGTTACATTAAGACGTAATTTTCCAATTTGTCAAACGCATCATTTTTCTAACAGCTTTGAGCTATAAGTCAGATACCAAATAATTCAGCCTTTTAAAGTACAATGGTTTTTAGTATAGTCAAAGAATTGTGCAACCATTACCACTATCTAATTTTAGAACATTCTTATCATCCCCAAAACATCCCCAGTGGCTGTCACTCCCTATTCTGTCTCCCCAGACCCTAATAATCACTAATCAACTTCCTACCTGCATAGATTTGCCTGTTATGGCCATTTCATACAATATGTGGTCTTTGTAACTGGCTTCTTTCACTCAGCATAATGTTATCAAGGTTTATCCATGCTGTAGCAATCTATCAGTACATTATTTCTTTTAATGGGCAAATAATATTTCCCTGTATGAATGAACACCTTTTCATTTATGCATTCGTTAGTTGATGGTCATTTGGTTTGTTTCCACTTTTTTGACTATCGTGAGTAATGCTGCTATGAACACTGTGTACAAGTGTTTGCATGGATCTATGTCAAGCATTTCATTTTTAATGACAATCACAATCTTTGGTGAAGAAAGAAATGTGTGATTTTACGCCAGTGAAGGGAAAGGTTTTAACAGTAAGTGCTGTGTGAGAGCAAGAAGGCTAAGTAGGTACAACCTATGTTGGCTGGGTGTGGGGAGGCAATGCAGCCCACCCCTGCCTGGCCCGACGTACCAGCACGGCAGCCAACAGCAGGGGCATCCTTCTGGCCATTCCTCATGGTGTGATTGAGATCACAGGCCCTCCAAGCTCACCAGCACATGCCAAGCCTGAGCAAATCTTGCCCACCCCACCCAGCGTCCTCACAACTCATCATTTCCTGATTGTGAAGTGGAGAGAGAGTGTCTAAGCCAAAACCCTGATGACAGATGCTGATGGGGACCAAAATGACCTCCAAATGTATTCTCACGAATGACTGAAGCAGGTCAGTAGGCAAATCAGATTTTTATTAACAGTTTCCTCCCAGGTGACACACGATCTCATCCAAATAAAAAGAACTCATTCAAATAAACAGATACGTTAGTAAAAGAATAACTCAACCTATTTTATGAAAATAGTAGAAAAGGACCTATACCATTAAAATGCACTTTGTTTCTATGCCCATTAAATATCAAAGGCAAGTTTTCCAAGGGTTTGAAGTACTAGTCAAACAGGTTATACATTAACTTCTTTGCCCTCAAGTAAAATAATATGAGAATTCAAGTGCATAAGACAATTTATTCCAAAACTGGAGGTTCAAAAGATCAGTAATTATGAGGCTATGTAGGAGAAAGGGATGTTTTGCATTCTCTAAATTACCAGAGGTGGTTTGCTAACTAGCACACGTAGACAATGAGTGATTACCCCCAATTCAGCTTTGTTCTCATTAGAAAAGGACTTCGACCAAACTGAAAGGCAGCCAGAGCTCAATAATACCGTAGTCAACCCCTGTTGTCTTTTCACAATTGGATCTGCATTTTCTTAAAGGAATACAAAAATCGCAAATGCAACGTACTCATTCACACATATATCATCACGGTTATTTCCATTAGCGAAATTATAGCATCTGAATTTCTTGTAATTAAAAAAAAAAAGATAATCACAGAAGCAGCATCAGAGTCTATATGACTAAACTCTGAATTCTTTTAGTACAGCAGTATAAATCACTGTTGCTTTTCTCTCCACTCCTACAAACAAGAGGTTCATCCATCCCTCCTCCCATCTCCCCAGGAAAAAAAAAACAACACAAAACAAAACCCTGGTCTAGGCCTCCACACAGTCACAGTATCCACCACCAAAAGATACTGGGGTCTGTCCTGGGTTTGTGTTTAGAAAGCTGAAAAGGAAAGAGATCAGATGGAGAAATGGACACACAGGACAAAAGAAGGGCCTACCCCAGGGGCAGCCAAATCTACCCACTGCCTTTCTTCGCAAGGCCCTTGAGCCACAAAAAACATTTACATATTGGAAAAATTATATTTAAATCATTAGAAGAAAGTCAAATGAAGAATAGCCTACGATATATGAAAATTAGATAAAAATCCAATTTCAGTGTCCATAAATAAAGTTTTATTGGAACACGTCCCTGCTCATTCATTTACATATTGTGGAAGGTTACCTTTGGGCTGCAAAGGCTGAGTTGAGTAGCTGTGGCAGAGACCAGAGGGCGTGCAAAGCCAAAATGAATCATTATCGGGCCCTTTATAGAAAACGTTTGCAGACCCTTTGTCTAACCTAGCCAAAGTGTACATTTCATCCCAAATCTCTAAAATGGATCTCAAGAAAGAGGGAAGGTTCTAAACTACCCATTGTGACTGGGTGGGTGGGAGGTGGGACATTTACAGACAGAGGTAACTGAGATGGGGTTCCTGTTCCACAGAAGCACAAAATAAGTCAGATATACCAAGTTTACTGGCTTGAGAGTTTTTGCCGACAAACGACTTGTCTCCTTTTATAAATTTGTTTCAAGCACACAGCTTATCAGTGAACACAAGAACACATTAGTTGCTCACAAATTAGCATTTAGTACAATTATCTACAAAAGGGACAAGGAATCAATTTACATTTCGAATCTTCACTCCATTTAGCCTGCAACTTTTTTCAAGTAACAAAACACATCCAGGAACACTAGATAACTACTTCTTATCAATGTGGACGCCATTTTAATCCATCCTTTAATAATGTTGCCGTTGTATGAAGGCGGAGGAGTGAAGCAGCTAGGGAAACGGAATAACTAATGAATAGAAATTGGAACCTGGCGAGCTCACTGACAACAGCCTGAGCGTGATGATGTCAAAGTTTCATTAATTGGACGTTAATCAACCTCTCCCCATGTACTCTTGTTCCCTTAACTCTATCCTGTGCTTATCAATGAATGCAACGTACTGGGTCTTTTGCCTAATTCAAACATAGTATGCAGAAAAATGTCTGTAACCAAATTTCATAGCCTAAAAATCACCCAGTTTATTTTGGATCTAACCATCAAGGAGACATCTGTCTGTTCTTATGAAGAAATAAAGGAAACAACCCAAATACAAGATTATAAATGCTTTCAAATTCTAGAATGGGAATGAAAAGACTTTTAATAGTTGATCTAATCTTAAAGATTTTGCTCCAGAAATCTTAGCTGTACTCTTCACCTTCCCCACAAAACTGCTAATATGTGTTTGCTTTTCGTGGCTCATGTATGTGCAACAGAAGAATGATGGTCTAATTTTTAATCAAACTTTGCTCGTGTTTCAACTCTTCAGTTCTTTTTTTACTTTTTTAATCATTCGAAGTAAATAAGTAACTACCATGTTGCGGAGAGGCACAGATGGCTGGGGAATCTATGGGAAGCCCAGATGGTGTATCAACATGCCCACAAGCCAGTCATCCCATTGGCAGCTTCCAACCTGACAGTGGCTGGGATTAATATAACCGCTCTAGTCTCCACGCCAGCTGAGGGGCTCGCAAGACTAGTATTTGGGCCAGAAAAGATGCTGACTAAAGACATCCAGGTCTCACTTCACTATCTGCGGCAAATTCGATTTCAGGTTTCACATGGACTGAAATGGCCCAACTTCCTTGGCAGCTGTTATAGGTTAACCATGCTTCTAAGACCACCTAGTGTTGTGTGTGCGAACACGTGTGCCCAGATGTGCCCTCGTGTGGATTATAACCACCTAGTTTTCTTTAAGACAATCCCTATCACATTTACAATTTACAGTTCGTGGGAAAAGTCCTCTAAAAACTAAATACCGAGTGAATAATATTCCTAAGGAAATTTTTCACAGGACTAAAAAAAATTGCAATTATTATTCACAACATTATTAAAGGGCAGAGTTTACCAAAATCTTCCAAACAAATAATGAGTTTGCAGAATTAGGAAATAACCACATTTCCTTTCATTTTTATGAGGCATTAATCTGTCCTTAGAGGAAAATAAAAACACGCATACCAGTGTTCTTAATCAATTTGTAGAAAAGACTAACAGAACATCATGTAAATAGGCTAATGTGTGTAAACAAAGGAGAGACGCCCAGTTGTTTGAAAATCAGCTTATTCATGTTATAAAATAATACATACAAATTATTTAAGAAGCATGTTCTAAGAAATAACAAATCCATATTTATTAAGTTATACAACCCTCTGGGCCTCAGTTTCCCAATGGGGAAAATGATCTCAAAGAGGAGATTGTGGGAACTAAATAATTAATACACTAAACTGCCTGGGAGGTTGTAAGCACTCAAAGGTGTTAACTATTATTACTTCATAATTTAAAGTATTGCTAAAGTTCCAATCACATTCTTTTCCAAAGAATTTTATTTTTTCTGATACATAAGGAGATAGAAAATAAACAGTTCATTCAACGAGCATAAATGCAGGCAAATGAAGTGAGGAAATTAGATAATCAGAAAAAAACAGGGGAGAAGGAAACAGGAGAATGTATGACACTACAGTTTATAATTAAGGAGCAATACACAATGCAATCATAATTTAGAACAAATCATAGAGAAGCAGAGTTAAATACGGAAGTAGAGTATGAAAGCAACAGAGGAAAATTACAATGCCATTAAAAACAAGGTCACTGGGGCTTCCCTGGTGGCGCAGTGGTTGAGAGTCCGCCTGCTGATGCAGGGGACGTGGGTTCGTGCCCCGGTCTGGGAGGATCCCACGTGCCGTGGAGCGGCTAGGCCCGTGAGCCATGGCCGCTGAGCCTGCGCGTCTGGAGCCTGTGCTCCGCAACGGGAGAGGCCACAACAGTGAGAGGCCCGCGTACCGCAAAAAAAAACCCCAAAAAAACAAGGTCACAAAAAAGGAGTCTGTTGTAGGCGTCTAGGCAAGAGAAAATTATAGCTTGGACTGGGGTCTCTGGGGTGACAGTAGTGAGAATAGTGTTTATTCAATTTGGAAGATAGAGCCAAAGAAAATATTTTACCCTAAAATATTTTTTTTATGGATTAAAACATTGATAGCCACGGTTGATTGAACACTTATTATATAGTAGGCACACTACTTATATTATCTCATGTTACGTCTCCCAACAACTCTGATATAGGCAGTATTAATATCAGAATACAATGGGCAAATTGAGGGACAGAGAAGTCTGCTAACTTATCCACTATTTACATCTAGCAAGCAGGAGAAGTAGGATTTGAATTCACATCTATCTGAATCAAGAGCCCACTCTTTCCACTATGTTATCTCACCTCCAAGATTGAAAAAGGTGCAGAAATCCCTATTCACAGTCATTGTGAACCTATCAGCATGGATAACTTAACAGAAAGCTAATAACTGCATCAATTATTTTTTCAGGAAACATGCAATGTTTGAGGAATAAATCTTGGTGTAATAAAGTTTACTTTAATAAGTTAACAAAAAAATAAAACAAGGTCACACCTTTAGCAATGCTAACAACATGGGAATTCAAGCCATTAGGGAAGAATCTGCTGGCTCTTTCATATTTCATTTTAAAACTTTTAATAATTATTCAGATAGTCTATCATTGCCACAACAGTAGAGAACATAGGAACTCTGGGATGGTCACCAAAGAATACTATAGAAGTAGGTAAGTGCACCAAGGTGCAGGGACGTTAATTGATACCAAGCTATTTCCAAGTCAAAGGCAAACCTGGTAAATCTTTCCTTAAATCTCCTGAGAAAGAGTAGGTTCCCTCCTCCAGGCACAACCTAAGCTGGATCCTACTAATTTAAATATCATCAGGTTCCTTCTTGGGATGGGGAGAACCAAAAAAGGAGGAAATGATCTCTTTTTTTTTTTTTTTTTTTTTTAATTAATTAATTAATGAAATTTATTTTTGGCTGCATTGGGTCTTCGTTGCTGTGTGCAGGCTTTCTCTAGTTGCCGCGAGCGGGGGCTACTCTTCGTTGCAGTGCGCAGGCCTCTCATTGCGGTGGCCTCTCGTTGTGGAGCACAAGCTCTTGGCACGTGGGCTCAGTAGTTGTGGCGCACAGGCTCAGTTGCTCCGTGGCACGTGGGATCTTCCCGGGCCAGGGCTCGAACCCGTGTCCCCTGCATTGGCAGGTGGATTCTTAACCACTGCGCCACCGGGGAAGCCCCGGAAATGATCTCTTTTAAACACATTCCCTTTTGTCACCTGGAAGCACAGCAAAGGACCAGAGTGCATTCTAGGGAAGCCACATGAGAGTTGTCTTAGCAACACCCCAGATGAGTTTAGAGATGGAAACCACCGAAGAGGGCACTGCCTAGCAGCTTCCAGGCACAAGATGTACATTTAGGGTGAGGGGCTCTGGCTGATGAGTAGCTGGGATTTTTCCATGGACAGGACCTCAAATAGCCTGTCGGTCCTCTAAAATAAAAATCACTTGAAGCAAGTGTGCTATAACCACCCAGGGAACCTAATCCTTTCACTCTTCTATTGATGTGGGTTTGGATGGCCATTAGCTTCTTCTGCTGCTCATTTTTTTTCAACTGCTTTCTACCTTTCTGGTTTGTTTGTTTGTTCATTCACATTGCTCTGCTATTCAGAGAAATAACGAAGAGCTTATTATAAACAGAATTAATTTATTCTAGCTACTGGTTCAGGAAAGCATATGGTGAATGTGACAGGACAATAGTTATCTGTAACCATGCAGTGATAAACTCAAGAGAAACAAATCAAACTGGGGTGTCCCGCCCACTGCACAGCAGACAATGAATTTATTACTTAACCCCTTCACAAGTCTCATTATGCTTTCTGGTACTCTCTTCCAGATTTCCCCAAGGTCTTATTTATCCACTCTTGATGGACAGTCCATAAGGCAGAATAATATAGTAGTAAAGATCATGGATTCCACAACCAAGCTACTTTGACTTGCCTCTGAGCGCCACTAAATAAATTTAATTAGGGGAAAATTAATGTCTCTGAGCTTCAGCATTCTTTCTTCTTTTTTCATTGAGGTATAATTGACACATAACATTATATCAGTTTCAGGTGTATGATGTAATGATTTGATATTTGTATACACTGTGAAATGATCACCGCAATAAGTCTAGTCATCATCCATCATCATACAAAGTTAGAAAAACAAATTATTTTCCTTATGATGAGAACTTTTTAAGATTTACTCTCTTGGCAACTTTCAAATATGCAATACAGTGTTGTTAACTATAGTCCCCATGCTGTACATTACATCCACATGAGATATTTATTTTTAATTTTGTACCTATTGACCCCTTTCATCCATTTTGCCCACCCATGAACCCCTGCCCCCTGGCAACCACCATTCAATTCTCTGTATCTATGGGCTTTTTTTTTTGAATTTTATTTTATTTTCTTATACAGCAGGTTCCTATTACTTATCTATTTTATACATATTAGTGTATATATGTCAATCCCAATCTCCCAATTCATCCCACTACCACCCACCCGCCTCTTTTCCCCCTTGGTGTCCATCCGTTTGATCTCTACATCTGTGTCTCTATTTCTGCTTTGCAAACTGGTTCATCTGTACCATTTTTCTAGATTCCACATATATGCGTTAATATACGATATTTGTTTTTCTCTTTCTGACTTACTTCACTCTGTATAACAGTCTCTAGGGCTATCCATGTCTCTACAAATGACCCAGTTTCATCCCTTTTTTGACTGAGTGATATTCCATCGTATATATGAACCACTTCTTCTTTATCCATTCGTCTGTTGATGGGCATTTAGGTGGCTTCCATGACCTGGCTATTGTAGATGGTACTGTAATGAACACTGGGTGCATGTGTCTTTTTGAATTATGTTTTTTTCTGGGTATATGCCCAGTAGCGGGAATGCTGGGTCATATGGTAATTCTATTTTTAGTTTTTTAAGGAACCTCCATACTGTTCTCCATGGTGGCTGTATCAATTTACATTCCCACCAACAGTGCAAGAGGGTTCCCTTCTCTCCACACCCTCTCCGGCATTTGTTGTTTGTAGATTTTCTGATGATGCCCATTCTAACTGGTGTGACGTGATATCTCATTGTAGTTTTGACTTGCATTTCTCTAATAATTAGTGATGTTGAGCAGGTTTCCCTGTGCTTCTTCGCCATCTGTATGTCTTCTTTGAAGAGATATCTATTTAGGTCTTCTGCCCACTTTTTGATAGTGCTGTTTGTTTTTTTAATATTGAGCTGCATGAGCTGTTTATATATTTCGGAAATTAATCCTTTGTTGGTTGATTCCTTTGCAAATATTTTCTCCCATACTGAGGGTTATCTTTACATCTTGTTTATAGTTCCTCTGCTGTGCAAAAGCTTTTGTTTCATTAGGTCCCACTTGTTTATTTTTGGTTTTATTTCCATTACTCTAGAAGGTGGGTTAAAAAAGATCTTGCTGTGACTTATGTCAAAGAGTGTTCTTCCTGTGTTTTCCTCTAAGAAATTTATAGTGTCCGGTCTTACATTTAGGTCTCAAATCCATTTTGAGTTTATTTTTGTTTATGGTGTTAGGGAGTGTTCTAATTTCATTATTTCACATGTAGCTGTCCAGTTTTCCCAGCACCACTTATTGAAGAGACTGTCTTTTCTCCATTGTACATTCTTGCCTCCTTTGTCATAGATTAGTTGACCAGAGGTGCATGGGTTTATCTCTGGGTTTTCTATCCTGTTCCATTGATCTATATTTCTGTTTTTGTGCCAGTACCATATTGTCTTAATTACTGTAGCTCTGTAGTATAGTCTGAAGTCCAGGAGTCTGATTCCTCCAGCTCCGTTTTTTTCCCACAAGATTGCTTTGGCAATTCGGGGTCCTTTGTGTCTCCATACAAATTTTAAGATTTTTTGTTCTAGTTCTGTAAAAAATGTCATTGGTAATTTGATAAGGATTGCATTGAATATGCAGATTGCTTTGGGTAGCATAGTCATTTTCACAATATTGATTATTCCAATCCAAGAACATGGTATATTTCTCCATTTGTTTGTGTCATCTTTGATTTCTTTCATCAGTGTCTTATAGTTTTCTGAGTACAGGTCTTTTACCACCTTAGGTGGGTTTATTCCTAGGTATTTTATTCTTGTTTTGCAATGGAGAATGGAACTGTTTGCTTAATTTCTCTTTCTGATCTTTCTTTGTCAGCATATAGGAATGCAAGAGATTTCTGTGCATTAATATTCTACCCTGCAACTTTACCAAATTCATTGAGTAGCTCTAGTATTTTTCTGGTGGCATCTTTAGGATTCTCTATTTACAGTATCATGTCATCTGCTAACAGTGACAGTTTTACTTCTTCTTTTCCAATCTGTATTCCTTTTATTTCTTTTTCTTCTCTGGTTGCCGTTTCTAGGACTTCCAAAACTATGTTGAATAATAGTGGCGAGAGTAGATAGCCTTGTCTTTTTCCTGATCTTAGAGGAAATGCTTTTACTTTTTCACCATTGAGAATGATGTTTGCTGTGGGTTTGTCTTATATGGCCTTTATTGTGTTGAGGTAGGTTCCCTCTATGTCCAGTTTCTGGAGAGTTTTTCTCATAACTGGGTGTTGAGTTTTGTCAAAAGCTTTCTCTGCATCTATTAAGATGATCATATGGTTTTTATTTTTCAATTTGTTAATATGGTGTATCACATTGATTGATTTGCATATATTGAAGAATGCTTGCATCCCTGGGATAAATCCCACTTGATCATGGTGTATGATCCTTTTCATGTGTTGCTGGATTCTGTTTGCTAGCATTTTGTTGAGGATTTTTGCATCTATGTTCTTCGGTGATATTGGTCTGTAACTTTCTTTTTTTTAGTATCTCTTCTGGTTTTGGTATCAGGGGGATGGTGGCCCTGAAGAATGAGTTTGGGAGTACTCCTTCCTCTGCAATTTTTTGGAAGAGTTTGAGAAGGATGGGCGTTAGCTCTTCTCTAAATGATTGAGAGAATTCACCTGTGAAGCCATCTGGCCTGGACTTTTGTTTGTTGGAAGATTTTTAATCACAGTTTCAATTTCATTACTTGTGATTGGTCTGTTCATATTTTCTATTTCTTCTTGATTCAGTCTTGGAAGGTTATACCTTTCTAAGAATTTGTCCAATTCTTCCAGGTTGTCCATTTTACTGGCATAGAGTTGCTTGTAGTAGTCTCTTAGGATGCTTTGTATTTCTGTGGGGTCCATTGCAACCTCTCCTTTTTCATTTCTAATTTTATTGATTTGAGTCCTCTCCCTCTTTTTCTTGATGAGTCTGGCTAAAGGTTTATCAATTTTGCTTATCTTCTCAAAGAACCAGCTTTTAGTTTTATTGATCTTTGCTATTGTTTTCTTTGTTTCTATTTCATTTATTTCTGCTCTGATCTTTATGATTTCTTTCCTTGTACTAACTTTGGGTTTTGTTTGTTCTTCTTTCTCTAGTTCCTCTAGGTGCAAGGTTAGATTGTTTATCTGAGATTTTTTCTTGTTTCTTGAGGTAGGCTTGTATAGCTATAAACTTCCCTCTTAGAACTGCTTTCGCTGCATCCCATAGGTTTTGGATCATCATATTTTCACTGTTATTTGTCTCTAGGTATTTTTTTTTCTTCTTTATTTCTGTCTCTAGGTAGTTTTTGATTTCCTCTTTGCTTTCTTCAGTGATCTCTTGGTTATTTAGTAACGTATTGCTTAGCCTCCACATGTTTGTGGTTTTTACATTTTTTTCCCTGTAATTTATTTGTAACCTCATAGTGTTGTGGTTCAAAAAGATGCTTGATATGATTTCAATTTTCTTAAGTTTACGGAGGCTTGATTTGTGACCCAAGATGTAATCTATCCTGGAGAATATGCTATGTGTACTTGAGAAGAAAGTGTAATCTGCTGGTTTTGGATGGAAAGTCCTATAAATATCAATTAAATCTATCTGGTCTAGTATGTCATTTAAAGCTTGTGTTGTCTTATTAATTTTCTGTCTGGATGATCTGTCCATTGGTGTAAGTGAGGTGTTAATCTCTCCCACTATTATTGTGTTACTGTTGACTTTCTCCTTTATAGCTGCTAGCATTTGCCTTATGTGTTGAGGTGCTCCTGTGTTGGGTGCATATATGTTTGTAATTGTTATATCTTCTTCTTGGATTGATCCCTTGATCATTATGTAGTGTTCTTCCTTGTCTCTTGTAACACTCTTTATTTTAAAGTCTATTTTATCTCATATAAGTATTGCTACTCCAGCTTTCTTTTGATTTGCATTTGCATGGAATATCTTTTTCCATCCCCTCACTTTCTGTCTCTGTGTGTCCCTAGGTCTGAAGTGGGTCTCTTGTAGACAACATATATATAGGTCTTGTTTTTGTATCCATTCAGCAAGCCTGTGTCTTTTGGTTGGAGCATTTAATCCATTCACATTTAAGGTAATTATCAATATGTATGTTCCTATTACCATTTTCTTAATTGTTATGGGTTGGTTTTTGTAGGTCCTTTTCTTCTCCTGTGTTTCCCAGTTAGAGAAGTTCTTTTAGCATTTGTTGTAGAGCTGGTTTGGTGGTGCTGAATTCTCTTAGCTTTTGCTTGTCTGTAAAGCTTTTGATTTCTCTGTCCAATCTGAATGAAATCCTTGCTGGGTAGAGTAATCTTGGTTGTAGCTTCTTCCCTTTCATCACTTTAAATATATCTTGCCACTCACTTCTGGCTTGTAGAGCTTCTGCTGAGAAATCAGCTATTATCCTTATGGGAGTTCCCTTGTATGTTATTTGTCACTTTTCCCTTGTTGCTTTTAATAATTTTTCTTTGTCTTTAATTTTTGTCTATTTGAGTACTATGTGTCTTGGCATGTTTCTCCTTTGGTTTATGCTGCCTGGGACTCTCTGTACTTCCTGGACTTGCGTGGCTATTTCCTTTCCCATGTTAGGGAAGTTTTCGAATATAATCTCTTCAAATGTTTTCTCGCGTGCTTTCTCTCTCTCTTCTCCTTCTGGGACCCCTAGAATGCAAATGTTGGTGCGTTTAATGTTGTCCCAGAAGTCTCTTAGGCTGTCTTCATTTCCTTTCATTCTTTTCTCTTTATTCTGTTCTGCGGCAGTGAATTCCACCATTCTCTTTCCCAGGTCACTTATCTGTTCTTCTGCCTCAGTTATTATGCTATTGATTCCTTCTAGTGTATTTTTCATTTCAGTTATGGTATTGTTCATCTCTATTTGTTCCTTATTTCTTCTAGGTCTTTGTTAGACATTTCTTGCATCTTCTCAGTCTTTGCCTCCATTCCTTTCCTGAGGTCCTGGATCATCTTCACTATCATTATTCTGAATTCATTTTCTGGAGTGTTGCCTATCTGCACTTGATTTAGTTGTTTTTCTGTGGTTTTATCCTGTTCCCTCATGTGGTACATAGTCCTCTGACTTTTCATTTTGTCTGTCTTTCTGTGAATGTGCTTTTCGTTCCACAGGCTGAAGGATTGTAGTTCTTCTTGCTTCTGCTGTCTGCCCTCTCGTGGATGAGGGTATCTAAGAGGCTTGTGCAAGCTTCCTGATGGGAGGGACTGGTGGTGGGTAGAGCTGAGTGTTGCTCTGGTGGGCAGAGCTCAGTAAAACTTTAATCCGCTTGTCAGCCGCTGGTTGCGGCTGAGTTCCCTCCCTGTTGGTTTTTTGGCTTGAGGCAACACATCACTGGAGGCTACAGGCTCTTTGGTGGGGCTAATGGCAGACTCCAGGAGGGCTCATGCCAAGGAGCACTTCCCAGAACTTCTGCTGCCAGTTTCCCTGCTCCCGTGGTGAGCCACAGTCATCTCCCACCTCTGCAGGAGACCCTCCAACACTAGCGGGTAGGTCTGGTTCAGTCTCCTATGGAGTCACTGCTCCTTCCCCCTGGGTCCTCTTGCATACACTAGCTTGTGTGTGCCCTCCAAAAGTGGAGTCCATGCTTCCTCCAGTGCTGTCAAAGTCCTGCAATCAAATCCCATTAGCCTTCAAAGTCCGATTCTCTGGCAATTCCTCCTCCAATTGCTGGACACCAAGGCTGGGAAGCCTGACTTGGGGCTCAGAACCTTCACTCCAGTGGGTGGACCTCTGTGGTATAATTGTTCTCCAGTTTGTGAGTCACCTACCCAGCAGTTATGGGATTTGATTTTATTATGATTGCACCCCTCCTACCATCTCACTGCAGCCTCCCCTTTGTCTTTGGATGTGGGGTATCTTTTCTGCTGAGTTCCAGTGTCTTCCTGTTGATGATTGTTCAGCAGTTAGTTGTGATTGCAGGGCTTTTGCAAGAAGGAGTGAGCGCACATCCCTCTACTCCGCCATCTTGAAACAATCTCTTCTGTATCTATGAGTTTTGTTTTGTTTTGTTTTTTGCTTTTTTTTTTTTTTTGCGGTACATGGGTCTCTCACTGTTGTGGCCTCTCTCGTTGCGGAGCACTGGCTCCGGATGCGCAGGCTCAGCGGCCATGGCTCACGGACCTAGCCACTCCGCGGCATGTGGGATCTTCCCGGACCAGGGCACGAACCCGCGTCCCCTGCATCGGCAGGCGGACTCTCAACCACTGCGTCACCAGGGAAGCCCTAATGTATCTTTTAAGGTTGATGTTTCCTTATTGATTTTCTGTCTAGATGATCCATCCATTGATGTAAGTGGGGTATTAAAGTCCCCTACTATTATTGTATTGCTGTCAATTTATTGCTTTAGGCCTGTTAATTTTTTTTTATATGTTTAGGTGCTCAGTTTTCTTACCTTCAAAATGGGAAAACAATAATAGTGCCCGTCTTTTAGTATTGTTTTGAGGATTAAATGAGTTAATATCTGTAATGTGCTTAGAAATATGCCCCATGGGCATTTATCACTGTCATGGGGCATGTACTGGGGAAGAGAAGCAACTCTGGTTCTTCTAAACAATGGTCCTGTTCAATTGTTGTAATTATCTCCAGGGACCTGATGACTATCCAATCTTTATCTCCTTTGTTGTCATATTCTTGTGCTCCTGATTTCCACACCTAACCACCTGCTAGCATATAATCCCATGAGCCCTTCAAACCCAACAAACTAACTCAGACTGGACACACTATGTTACCCCTCATCTCAGGCCCTTAGCTCTACTTCAGTTCTTCAAATGATTAATTATTCTGGTCTCAAATCCAATGTCACCTCCTCAGGGAAGCCTTATCTGAACACCCTAAGATAGGGGCCTCCCTATCTTAGTATCCTGTTGTGGTTTCTTCATAACCCTGATCACTATATCTGACATGACCTTCTGCACTTATTTGTTAACTTTTTGATTACATGTTCCCCCCATTAGAATAAAGCTCCATGAGACCAGCGTGTTATTTTGTTCACTGCTATATCCTGAGAACCTAGGGCAAATTCTGGCACTTAGTACATGCCTAGTGTTTACTAGATGAATTTATCTAATAAATTCCATGGTATAAGTTTCAGAAAATTTTGGTCTCCCATATTTGCTTAAGAAATGCTTTCAGGTAGAACACTCTTTGACATAAATCATAGCAATATTTTTTTGGATCTGTCTCCTAAAGCAAAGGAAACAAAAGCAAAAATAAACAAAAGGGATCAAATTAAACTTAAAAGCTTTTGCACGGCAAAGGAAACCATTGACAAAACAAAAAGACACCCTACTGAATGGGAGAAAATATTTGCTAATGATATGACCAATAAGGAGTTACTATCCAAAATATATAAACAGCTCATACAACTCAACAACAGAAAAACAAACAACTCGATTAAAAAATGGGCAGAAGACCTGAATAGACATTTTTTCAAGAGGAAATGGAGATGGCCAACAGGCACATGAAAAGATGCACAACATCTCTAATCATCAGGAGAATGCAAATCAAAACCACAATGAGATATCACCTCATACCTGTCAGATGGCTATCATCAAAAGGAACACAAATAACAAATGTTGACGATGATGTGGAGAAAATGGAACCCCCGTATACTGTTGGTAAGAATGTAAATTGATGCAGTCACTGTGGAAAATAGTATGGAGGTTTCTCAAAAAACTAAAAATAGAACTACCATATGACCCAGCAATTCCACTCCTGGGTATATATCTGAAAAACCGGAAACAATTGTTTGAAAAGATACATGCAGCCCAATGTTCATGGCAGCATTATTTACAATTGCCAAGATATGGAAGCAACCTAAGGGTCCATCAACAGATGAACGGATAAAGAAGATGTGGTATACACACACACACACACACACACACACACACACACACACAATGGATTACTACTCAGCCATAAAAAAGAATGAAATTTTGCCATTTGCAGCAACATGGATGGACTTGGAGGGTATTAGGCAGAGTGAGATAAGTCAGACAAAGACAAATACTGTATGATATCATTTATATGTGGAATCTAAAAATTACAATAAATATTGAATACAGCAACACAGAAGCAGATTCACAGATACAGAAAACAAACTAGTGGTTACCAGTGGGGAAAGGGAAGGGGGAAGTGGCAAATCAGGGTAGGGGGTTAAGAAGTACAAATTATTATGTATAAAATAAGCTACAAGGACATATTGTACAACATGGGGAATACACCCAACATTTTATAACTATAAATGGAGTATAACCTTTAAAAATTGTGACTCATTATATTATACACTTGTAACTTATATTGTACATCCACTATACTTAGACAAAAAGGAAATATTTTCACCAATTTGTGTTTAAAATAAAAGGCTTTGGCACTTGATAGGATACGCTTCAGCTACCTGAAATATTTAGATATGTGGAGAGCCCCACTGACCCTGAAACAGGAGTTAAATGAATCCTATTTTTTTCTTGCACACTTAATACAGAAGCTTACGCAAGTTCAACTTAAATGCACCTTGATTATGATAGTGATCCCACTGTGATTTTAGGTATTTATGTCAAAATAAATGTCCATAAATGCAAATAAATTTATTTTGACATACATGCCTCCAGACCTTTAAAGAACCACTCAACTGTTTTCACTAACAACCATCTAAAATGTATTCTTTAAAAAAAAGCTACTAGCCTTAGGGACAAAGAGTAAAAGCAAGCCCAATTCATCCTTTAGTTTCAACAAATGACAAGTTTATATCCTTTTTTTTTTTTCTCGACAAGTTGATATTCTAACAGCTCCCAATGAGACTGGCAGTCGTTTGACAGGTAACCAGATCATTCAGCTAACAGGAGAACCTATTTGTTGACTCCTAATTTTTTTTTTTTTTTTTTGCGGTGCGCGGGCCTCTCACCGCTGCGGCCTCTCCCACTGCGGAGCATAGGCTCCAGACGCGCAGGCTCAGCGGCCATGGCTCACGGGCCTAGCCGCTCCGCGCCACGTGGGATCCTCCCGGACCGGGGCACGAACCCGTGTGCCCTGCATCGGCAGGCGGACTCCCAACCACTGCGCCACCAGGGAAGCCCTGTTGACTCCTAATTTGATGTTCACTTTATATTAGCTGCGTGATGCTATTCATTTCAGTTGAACTCAACAAACACGTACTGAGTCTCTCCTTTGTATTCCATCTCTCATTTAAGTCCTGCACAGAATACAATAAGTAAGACACAGAACCTGCCCTCAGATGAGTGACTATTTGTGCAGGTGCCTGGCAAACAGTAGATCCTCAATAAAAGTATGCTGAATCCATTAAAGCAGAAGACAGCATTACATAAGAGCATTAAAAAGATTTCCAGTATGCTCTGGGGCTTGCAGAGTTGTTTCCCAGTTGAAAGAAGCTGGGATTTGGACTTGTGCGCCATGCTGGGATCCCAGCTCTGAGGCTTCCTAGCTGTGTGATCTTCAGCAAACTTCTTAACCCTGTCAGACTCAATGTGATCCTTGTAAATGGGGATAAGAAGTCTTCTAGCTTGTGGGACTTGCCACTGGAGAATGAGATATGACACTTGTGAAGCGCTGGGCTTGGCGCAGGCCAGGGGCTCAATGCCTGGTTGAGTAAGATGAGGCACGGAAAGGAGGGAGCAGGACATGCTTTGACACAAACTTATGATAGGAAAGACAGGCGGAGGCATTCCAGGCAGAGGGCGTGCTGTGAGCAGGGCCTGGAGAAAGACGGGGCAGGGCACACGCATCTATCAGGGGAGAGGGAATCACTCTGCCGGCCGTATTAGAACGGCTGAAGACACAAGGCAGCAGGATGTAAAGATGTCAGCTGAGGGCTTTGAATCCCAGGCCCAGGAGTTTATAATCTGTAAGGTCAAACAGGGATCCACTGAGAGTCTGGGGCAGGGAGGAACACAGGCAGGTAGAAAAACAAACAAAATATTAAAAATTCAGAAATAGCACAGAGCTAGAAGGGACCTGAGGATTGATCTACTCCAATGGACGCATTGTTACAGATAAGGAAACTGATAAAAGTACACAGGAAACACGCTGAGAGTCCCAGGGAAGTTGGTACCAATGCAGTGTACAGACTGGAATCCAAGTCTCCTGACTTAACCAGCACTTTTCCCCCAGTACCACCAAAATATGGTGTGTGTGTGTGTGCCAAAATATGGCACGATATATATGTGTATATACATATGTATATACATACACATGTAAACATACACACATACATACATATATTTACACACACACACTTTTTCATGCTTATGTCAAAATATTCACCAGTGTACATATTGTGGTAATAGAGAATGATTTCCTCTGGGACAGAGAAGCAGACGGCCACTGAAAGCTTTCCCCAGACATTGGCTCCCTCTCCAGAACTGGCACAATCTCTCCCTCTACACTGGTTCCTTACTCAACTTTCAGACCTACTCAATACCCCCCTTCTGCCCCGCTACCCACCCATTGCCCTGCTAATCCCGCCCGTATCTTTTAAACATTCCTCAAAGTTAAATATAAGGAAGCAAAGAGACAAATCCAGAAAGTGGGACTTTCAGAAGGACAGTCGTAGAAAGCTCAACAAATCAATGACATAAAAAATAGAAAGCAGGGGTCTGCTCTGGAGTGAAAGATGCCCGTGAGGCATAACCACCAAATGTAACACGTCAGCCTCGCCTGGATCCTCACTTAAAAAAAGACATAAAGAACAGACTTGTGGTTGCCAAGGGGGAGAGGTGGAGGGAGAGGGATGCACTGGGAGTTTGGGGTTGGTAGATGCGAACTATTACATTTAGAATGGATAAACAACAAGGTCCTACTGTATAGCACAGGGAACTACACTCAATGTCCTGTGATAAACCATAATGGAAGAGAATATGAAAAAGAAAGTATATATATGTATAACTGAGTCACTTCACTGTACAGCAGAAATTAACACAACATTGTAAATCAACTATACTTCAATAAAAACGAAAAAACAAAAGGTACCCCTAAAAAGACAGTTCTGAGACACAGAAATGCAAAATAAGACCGGATAGTAGAAGAGACTGTTAATGCTGGACGTGACAGTGACATGACAGCTGTGCAGGCAAGTGTCAGTATTCACAGAGGCACCTATGAAAGTACGTAGAGGTGAAATGAGGATGTGTCTGAGATCTGCTTTAAAGTATTTCCAGCATCTAATGAGCGGCAGATGAAACAAGCAAGGAAACATCTGGATTACTGTTGAATCTGTGTAATGGGTATACAGGGGTTCACTGTGTTATTCTACTTTTGAGTATGACTGAACTTTTCTTGATTAAAATTGGGGTTTTATTTCCCCCCAAAACCAGACACAAAACCCTTACCTACACCTTCCCCTTCAAAAGCGACCCCACTCTCTTTTTCCATTCACTGACATGGTGGTACATCTGACTGCACTTAAACACTGGGATCTCTCTGAGGCCCCTGCCCCTTCTCACCCTCCTTCACCTCTCTGGGTTTCCTCATCTACACCGATGTCTTCAATTACTATCCAGAAACATACCCTTAGCCCCAGCCTCGACCTCTGAACTGAGCTGCAGTGGGCATTTCTGATTACCCTCTGTGCGCATTCCCCTGAATAAGCACACACTCATGTGGGCATGCTTACCTCACGGAAAATGCTAACCTCCCATCTTCCTCCTTTATTCCACATTTTAGGCAAAGGTACCGCCACCATTTCCCTAGGATGGAAATCTCTCACTGTCATCAATTCCTACCGCCCCACCAATCCCCACTTCTAACTGATAACACCTTTTGTCAATTCTGTTTTAGAAAAGTGTCTCAAATTCAAATCCACCTCGGTATCCCACTGCCCAAGACTCAGCTCAGGCTTAGAATTCTATGATAAGTGCCCACCTATCTCCTAGCCAACAGCTATCCCCAAGCCAGCCATCCTCCGCTCTGCTAAGCCAGGGAACTTCTCCAAATCAGACCTGACCTTGCCAGAGGTGCTGACAGCCCTCCCATAACTGTCTCCTCCTTCAGAGCCCAACAGATCTGTGTCTGAATCCCTAAGAGCAATCATTTTACAATAAAAATATTGAATGTTTACCCTGTCAGGCCTTCTGCAGATAAGGAAACTGAGGCACAGAGTACAGTAATCTGCTCAGGGTCATATAGTCAGTAGTTGGCAAGGTATAGATTTGACCCTAGACACTCTAGCTCTGAAGCGCAGGCACCCTCTCACAAGGCTAACCTAACTGATGTCACTTCTTGAAGTTAACGTCCCTAAGACTCAGTTTTTCAATCTGCCGAATGGGATTAACAAAGCCTACTCAAAAGGTTGTTGTGAGGATTTGATGAAATAAGAACTCAAAAAACATTAGCTATTGCTATGCGTTGGATTGTTTCCAGTTTGTTGAGAAGGCATTCGGAGATTCTCGGCTCAGTGTGGTTTCCCCTCCCCTCCTGCAGTATCCCTAGTATGTTTCAGAACTTCTGGGAAGGAGCCTGTGTCCTTTCACTAAGTTGGCCCGGGTGTGGGAGGCTCCCTGTGTGAAGGGAACCACGTCCAAACAGTCATTCGACTGTGCAGTCATTTATTTGCTCAGTACCAACCGAGTGCCCTTCATTGCACTGGGAACTGGGTAAACTGAATAAGATCCCTCATCTTGTATGCTCAGCCTGTGGTGAGATAAACATACAAACAAAAAATTATATGAAATAATGCCATTTGCAGCAACATGGGTGGACCTAGAGATTATCATACTAAGTGAAGCAAGTCAGACAAAGACAAATATCACATAATACCACTTATATGTGGAATCTAAAAAAATGATACAAACTTATTTACAAAAAGAAATAGACTTAGAGATATAGAAAACAAACTAATGGTTACCAAAGGGGAAAGGTGGGGGAGGGATAAATTAGGAATTTGGGATTAACAGATACACACTACTACATATAAAATACATAAACAAGAAGGACCTGCTGTATAGTTCAGGGAACTACATTCAATATCTTGTAATAACATATAATGGAAAAGAACCTGAAAAAAAAAATATATGTATAGCTGAATCACTCTGCTGTACACTTGAAACATTCTAAATCAACTGTATTTCAATAAAAGTAAATAAATAAATATTAAAAAAATAATAATTATATTCTAGCAGAGTGAGTGCTATATCAGAGGATGATACAAGGGAAAAAGAAATGCTGAGAATATAGGGACTAGCTTTGCTCGGGAGGGAATTCAAGGACGTGGCACAAATCCATCAAGAGTACTTAGCAAATAATAATTTATGATGGGGCAGCTCTACCGTTCTTCTTCAGTCATGCTCCTTTTACAAAATTATTGAGTTTTGATAAGACCCCACTAAATACGAAAGCTTCAGTCCCTTTCTGAGCTTAAGGTTATCGGGAAATCTTAACTGCGAAACCTCAAAGGTCCACTTTAACGTAAGCAACCTAACAGCTTGAAGAAGGAGAGAAATATAAAACGTATTTCATTTTAAAAAAATGCTTAGATTATTTAATAATTCAAAACCAATACTATTTCCTTTTATATAAAAGCACTTGTATAAAAACATACCTGTGGCTTTCTGCATATGAAATGGAGATGATTTAATATTAAATATTTCCCTCTATATTTCTCTTTATCTAGAAAGCATGCCAGAGATGTTCTTGCCAATGTGACTTAGAAAAGACCAGGTCAGGGACATCCCTGGTGGCACAGTGGTTAAGAATCCGCCTGCCAATGCAGGGGACACGGGTTCGAGAGCTGGTTTGGGAAGATCCCACATGCTGTGGAGCAACTAAGCCCGTGTTCCACCACTACTGTGCCTGAGCTCTAGAGTCTGCGAGCCACACTGCTGAGCCTTCACGCCACAACTACTGAAGCCTGCGCGCCTAGCGCCCGTGCTCCGCAACAAGAGAAGCCACCGCAATGAGAAGTCCGCCCACTGCAACGAAGAGTAGCCCCCGCTCACCACAACTAGAGAAAGCCCGTGCACAGCAACGAAGACCCAACGCAGCCAAAAAAAATAAAAATAAATAAATAAAATAAATTTTAAAAAATGTTAATGGACCCAAGAGAATTGAAAACATTTGTTAAGAAAAAAGAAAAGACCAGGTCAAAGCTAACAGGGCTGTTTGAGAGCCAATAAAAAAATATTTGCTCTCCCTTCATTCCAGCTCAAATGGCCCAGATCTGTCTGCTATTAGCCTATCAGCCATGGGCGAGGTGGAGCCAGCAGGACTGAAACCTGTGGGCCCAGACAGGGGCAGGAGACAAGAGTGCGGGCCACCACAGTGAGTCCCAGGCCCTAAGTGCTTGTCACCCAAACATGGGCCTCAAAGAACCTGCTGCAGAGGAGTGGGATGTGCCCCAGTGGTGGCAAAACAGCACAAAAGCCCTGGTCTCCGTCTGTGCATTAAGGTTCTAAAAGCACAGCCTGTGGAAAACCTCTCCATCCTATGACAGCAAGAAAGACTGAGGCGACTATTTAGTTCAAGCTCTGAAGACAAAATGGCCAGTGTATGGAGGCTCCTCCAGCGCGCCAAAGCTGCAGGTACCAAAATACAGTCATCATCTCTACAATGATCTTAACCAAAGTATCAGTCTGATTTCTCTGATCAAAATGGTGCCAAATGATAGAACTTGTCCCCCACTCTCACATCCAAACGCACTTTACCCCCTTCATGCTGTCCTTGTTCAAGTTCCCTGATGGGTCCACACTGGTTATAAGCCAAATGGCCAAGAGCTATAGCAATGGGCTCACCCTCAAGCCCCCTCCCCCAAGCCATCCTTCTTTGTTTTTGTAGCTGTTGTTTTAACTGCCTAAAGGAACCCGAGTTTTTCTGTTTGAAGCAGCATGATAGCACTTCTCTGCTACTGATTGTTACCCCCCAGAGGTAGCAGCAGTGAGGGCAGCTTGCAGGTGTTTTGTGGGGGGGGGGGGGCAGGGGGGTCCGATGGGTGGTCTCCTGCAGAGAAGCACATCACACAGCAGCTTCCCACTGGCCAGGGAAGGGGGCCCACTGGGACGATGTAATGGCTTCATGGCCCATCTGGGTAGGATTCCATCCTGGGTACTCCACTGGTCTGCAGAGGACCCTTTACAATCCATCTGCTTATTTGCTTTTCAGTAAAAAGGTATGAAACGATTCCTCCAGTCAGAAAAGGAATGACTTCCATGTACCTCATTATGTCCGGTGGCTACTGGGTAAGTGTGCCTCCCTTCCGTAAAAGTCTGCTCCTAGGGGGCTTCCCTGGTGGCGCAGTGGTTGAGAGTCCGCCTGTCGATGCGGGGGACGGGGGTTCGTGCCCCGGTCCGGGAGGATCCCACATGCCACGGAGTGGCTGGGCCCGTGAGCCATGGCCGCTGCGCCTGCGCGTCCGGAGCCTGTGCTCCGTCCGCAATGGGAGAGGCCGCAGTGGTGAGAGGCCCGCGTACCGCAAAAAAAAAAAAAAAGTCTGCTCCTAATGTTCCTTCCTAGAGAAAAAGGATTGGGCGTTTTAAAATATTCAAAGAAAAAAAAATGTTCAAAGAGATGCCTTCCAAAGGCTAAAGAGTAAAGAAGCTCCTTCCAGCTGTGTCCCACAAGACCATCAATCTCAGGTGGCAGAACATTCAGGACAGAGCTGCATCACAGTTGCAGGACTGGCGGAGGGAGGAAGATCTGGATGGAAACTAAGTGTGAGGATCTAACAGGAAAATTGTTCTCCCATTTCACTTGCGGCAATGAAACTGCTAAGATTCTTCGAAGCCTGCTTGACCGTTTTTTTCTGTTTTTCTCTGAAACAAGCTTTCCCTGAGCGAGCCTTCTCTGTCCTAAACTAGATGCCAGAAAGCAAAGCCATGTGGGCAGCTTGTGACCTGTTTTCCGTAAGATGTCCCGCTCCCTGCTGGCGGCGTGAATTAAGGGGCCTCCAAGTAAGAACTCTCCTTGAAGAGCACCAAATACTAGTGATCTGTGTTATGGCTGCAACAGAAAACCGCAAGCCTGCGTGTGTATAAAAATATAACTGGGCAGACCCGGTATTTTCTGGGTTACCCATTTATTCTGTCATTCACTAACAAGCTAAAGCCAAGCTCCAAAGGCTCGAGAAGAATTGAAAATGAAGAAATCTTTAATGGAGAAAAAATTCTACCCATACAGTAGTTTTCTTCAAATTAAGATTGCTATTATTGATTTAACATTGAGCATTTTAGTATTGAACGTTTTTGTATTTTAGCAGTTAGCATTTTAGGACTGGTACTGTGTGGGAGCCGAGTTTGAGGACCACTGCTGTGAAATAGGGATCATGGGCCAGTGCCAGTTCCTGCCAAGAAACAAAGAGGGGATTCTTTACTGACAGTTACAACAGATGTTATATAATCTCACTCCTTCCTTCCAGTAGCAAGTGTAATTACTTATTTGTCTAAGATGAAAAGCATTTTGCCACCTAGACTCTACTCTTTTGATTTTATACTCCCCCTCGCAACGATCAGGCAGGGTCAGCGGGGAGATGGTCAGACTTTCCTGACCCTTCAAGTTCTCCATCGGGTAATTATCTTTAGAATTGAAGCAGATTTTTATATAATTGCAATTTTATTTGAGAACTGAGTCCATTCTGCCTGGATTTGAATCCCAATTCCACTCCTTGGTAGCAGTGTGCCCTTGGACAGGTTAGTTAAGTGCCCTGTGCCTCAGTTTCCCTACCTGTAAAGTATAATCGCCATAATGAAAGCACCTGCCTCACAGTACTGCTTCTGTTTCTTTCTGTTTTAATCCTCTCACTCCCTGGTGTGCTGAAAAGGAGGAGGACCTACAGCCAGAAAATCTAAGTTTGAATTCTCATCACACTTTTTTTTAAATTAAATCATCCCACCTTTGTATGGATAATTGTTAGTCAGGCAAGCCACCTAACCTTTTAAAATCTTAGTTTACTTATCCGTGAAATGGGGAGAATAAAACCCACTTTATAGGATTCAAGGATTGAATGAGATATTGGATGTGAGTCCAAATTATCTAATTATGCATGTTACTTGTCTTCTTTTATGATTCATGACTTATTTGCTGTCCTCAGTACCAACCCTGGACAAAATTTTCTTGTTAAGCAATCATCTCCCCCAACCTCTGATACAGCTCTGCTTGCTAACCTCCTTTTTTCATCTTAACATTTTGATCCTAGCCTTCTTATCCTCTCACGCATGTCTGACTTCCAGGTATTATAAGCTGCAATTCCCGAGGATATAACTGCAGCGATGAACTATGTTCCGGCACTGGAACCTTGTGTTGCCTAGAAAAGCCTGAGTCCAATAAAACATCTGCAACACACCATCCTGCAATCAACCACGTGGGCCAAGATATATGCCTGGCAGAAAGCTACTGAAATGGGCCCACTTAGCTGGGAGGCAGTGGGGTCTGATAAAATATTTGAGGGTAAACAAATTTCTCTCTTACCTACTCTTTGATCTGGGGCAGTTACTCAACCTTGTTGAGAAGCAGTTAGCTTATAATTTAAAACTGATATATGCTGCAGAGTGCATGTGTGTCGGGAGAGGGGGTAGAGGGTCCCTCATACAGACTGGGTCTTCTAGGAAATCAAACGTGTGACTACCCACACTCTGTCCACTTCCACAAAAATCCCTCATTCTGTTCTATACTTTCTTTTCCCATAGCTATCAGCACTTTCTGAAGTACTATACAATTTACTCAATTGCTGTCTACTGTCCATTTTAATCTCCACTAGAATGTGAGTCCAGGAGAAGGAATCTTTGCTATTCCTTTTGCTGATGTATTTCAAGTGCCTAAAACAATACCTGACTCACAGTAGGTGCTTAGTGAGCACCTGTTGAAAGAATGAACGAACCACAGCCAAAACAGAGCATAAGCCAAAATATGTCTAGAAGTGCTAACTTTGGGGGAGTCATGTTTGGGGTATAATTTAAATTTCTATGAAAGTTTTCATTATTTCTTCCAATTTTAATTCAAAACGCCCTTTTTTCCTTTCCCTCTAGTGTACTGGAGCTATATAGGGAGTTTAGGCTTTATGGATATAACTCACAAGTAAGACACCCAACTCGCAGACTGGACTTTTCCCCAGTACGCTCCCAGTTAGGTAACGACTTTGTGGCCACTGAGCAGGGCATCTGTGTTCAGAAGAAGGGGAGGAAAACAGCTCCACAATCATACCCCAGCATTACTTCCTTGGCCTTCACGTTTCACACATTCCCTACAAGTTCAAGAGTTCATGCACTGCATTTCACTACAAATTATGTTGCAGAAAATGAAATCATGTGCTGTGTGATTCTAAATCTTTTCCACAAACTCCGCTGTCTTGCTTTATTGTTCAGTGATGCAAAACTTCTCTTTTACAGAAGATGTATGTCTTGATCCCATTAATATGGTTCAGTAATACTCTAAGTAATAATCCATGCAAGGCAAAGTCCTCATGAATGTTAACTAAAACACACAACCAACAGTGTTTTTTGCCCTGTCAGAGCCTTTAAACTTATCAACTCCGAGTACACAACATAATGTAATATGAATGAGGTGAGAAAGAACAGCTAAAAATCATTTTCTCATAACTCCCTGTTGAGGTTTTAAAACAAAAACAATCAGAAATACCACAACTTAGAGATACTCAGAAAACCATTATTCAAGGCACACAAGCCCCCATAAATTTTGAAGATGTTACTTTCATCAACTTAATACCTATTTCACTGCACAATATCAAGTTGGATGCACTGAAAAATCTATTTCTTTCTCCTGTACGATCATAAAACCTAACAGACATAGACAAAGAAGCCTGCACATTATTTTGGGGAGGAAAAATGCACCCAAATCCCTGGTTATGCTTTTCTGGTTCAGTTAATCATGACAGCAAGCAATGTAATCTTCCTTTGGAAAAATATACTTTCTTCAATAACATGAAGACCGTAACAGATTATCTTTATCACGTATCCTCATCTTCCCCTTTCTGAAATATCTCCCCCACTGCTTTTTTGTGAGACATTCTGTTTTCTTTCCCCAACACACAGTTACCATCACTTTTCCAGACTCTTCCAGCAGGTTGGTTCTGCAGACTCCTGGATTATATGCCACTCCAAAACCAGGAAAGCGAGGAAAGAGGCTCAGTACCTCTAAGCGTTATCACTACCTTGAACCGTGGTTGCTCATTTAGTAGATTAAACCTACTTAATAGCTTTTGTGCCCTGATTTTTAAAAAAATCTAAATCAACTCTATCTTTTAAACTTTCGAGGGAAGAACCCAAAGCCTTAGGAATTTTGCAGCCAAATGTGGGGTTTAATGAGACGCCTGGGTGTGGCACATTCCGATTTCTCAGCTGCTTTGCTAACTCGACCTTTTTAATACACACTGGTCCCAGTTACAGCTATCTTAGCCCAAACAAAAAGTAATTAACAATAGTTTCCAACTCCTCCAAAGATAATAAAATTCAACTGGTTAGCTTTCATTCTCTCTCCATTTCCATCCTCTAATCTGCCTACCATTGACTGAGGAATAAATATCATTCCCTTGAGATTTACTAACTTTACTATGATTTGGAGTTAAGCACAGGATTTAAATCTACTTAGCGTTTATGTTTAAAGCTTGTGGTGCTTCTCTGATGAAGCAACTTCATAAAAACCCAAACAAATCCAAGACTGACACTAAACTCTCACTCTTCAGTGTATAGTGCCCCTCCAGAGCTATTTATTTTGCTAAAATAATTGGTCACAACATGGGAACAAAGTCGCCACTCTTCAAGGTGATTTTAAAGTTCAGTTTTCTTTTCAAATGTCTTACTTAGAAGGCAATTGCCAGGACACTAGAAAAGCAGACTGACGGAAGTATGACCTGGCCGGCTGTCATCATGCCGAGGACACACTGTGATGTCAGCACCTAAGGAGAGGCCATGTCCTTTGACCTCTATTGTGCCACAAGTCAATGGCATGTGTAGAGCTCCTTAAAGCAGGAGTAAACCTGCTTTCTGTTAAAAGGCTGAAAGAGCAATGCACAGACATCTTTATACAAATCTATCTATAATGATAATGAAGCGAATTATGCTAGGAAGCTCTGTAAGTGATCAAGAAGAACAAATTGAACGTTATTCATGCCTCACACTCATCCTCTCCAGGGTACCCAGTTCAACAGCTCCTATGCATGGGGAGTTCTGCACCCCCGAGTTAGCTGTATCACATCAGGCAGGGCATGGCTGGTCACTTATGTGTGGATAACTTCAGACAGGGACGAACAAATGGGACTGAATGACACGCTGCTAAGATCTGCAACAACTATGAATCAGAAGAGACAGAGAATTAGGGAGGCAAAAGTTCACTTTAAACCAAAAAAGCAAGAAACCAGAGTCATCTGTACAGTGTTCTTTAGCCTTTTCTGCCTTTCAGTCTTTCCATTGTTAGCTCAGAACACAAATTCTATAAACATAGTGATGTAAAGAGAAAGACTAGGAAGCAGGAGATACAACCATGACCTGCCCAGGTCCGCCTGCAAAGGACTGCACAAAGGTCCGCCAGCTTCCAAAACATGCTTCTCTCTGCCTTTCGTAGGCGTCACCAGTGATGCACTTAGCTGGTCTGTCTGAGAACAACTATCTCCAGAAAGGAAGGCTGCAAGACAATCATGTGCTTTCTTTCTGATTAAAATTTATATTTGTCTAAGTCTTAGAAAAATAGATTCTATGGTCTCAGGCAAAAAAAAAAAAAACATGTCTTTGGGCTTCAGCTAATCTGGAAGGTTGCTATGTCTTAATTCTTTATATACCCTGTATTGCTACAAAGTGGACTAAAGTACAGTCAACTTATAACTACCCATGACAATTGAAGGGAAGCTATTCAGATATTCTAACATAAAACCTTACCGTTGTTTTCCTCACGTTGTATTAGGATTATGATTTGTCTTCTGAGAATTTAACACTTCAAACTTTATTGTTTCAAGCTACCTAACAAAGACTCTGCCCGAAGCTGGAAATTTGTCAAGCTTTCCCAATCTACTACTCCGTTCACACCTCTTCCCAACTTTCCAAGTTAGGAAGAGCCTGAGCCAGTATGTACGGCTCACACTTTCTGATGAGAAAGAGATAAATAAGAAATAGGGACGCACCTCAGTGCTGCATGGACTGTTAGCACCATCTTCACTAACGATGTTAGTAAGAATTTAGAAGCAAGAGACATTCCTGAGCATCTAAACTGTGATCCATTTCAGAGAGTAATAGCTGTTCAATCTTCGGTATCAGATTGCTTTGCCCTCCATGACTTTTGTCAACTGATCAGTGAAATGTATACTTAAGAAGAGTGATCAGTCACAAACGTATAAATGTCACCTGAAGATTAGTAGGAAGTCAGAGGTGCCTTTTAGACGATTCATCACAAAATGTGCACCAAAAGTGGTCCCTACTTTGTCAGTTCTGAAAAACCAGCGTTCAGTCCATGGGCTCTGTTAGGCTTCCCTGAGCCAAGAGCCCTATACTGCCAGTTCCTTCCAATTTACAGCTACAGCCGTGAAAGGCAGACTCGTCCCCCAACTTCTCTTCCAGGGCTCCTGTAACCCCGCCACAGACAGAAGATATTCTGCCTCATGAGTGTCAGTGCAATGTGAGGATAGTTATATGGAATTTGGGGTTAGAAACAAATTTGTTTGTACTCATCTATTATCATTTATCAAGGTGTACGATTATTCCCGTTATTGGTATGTAATGCAGCTTACAGAAGTTAGATATCATTTGCTGAACTGTGGGAGAATAGCTTCCCCAGCTCTCCGAAGGGAGATAATTGGGGAGAATGGCATAACCTCCATGAGCTATTATCTATCTATATACGGTATATGTGAGCTGAGTGAAATAAATCTACCCTGGCTCTATTCAGAAACCCAAAAGGTTTCCACTCAACGCTGGGGAGTCCAACTAGATTGCGTTTGTTATGAGACTTGATCACGTGAGGCACGGGATTCCTGGTCCAGCTCTGCCTGCAGACAAGCCAACATCTGTATCAGTCAAGACAAATTGTTGTCAATTTATACTTTTTTTTTTTTTTGCGATACATGGGCCTCTCACTGCTGTGGTCTCTCCCGTTGCGGAGCACAGGCTCTGGACGCTCAGGCTCAGCGGCCATGGCTCACGGGCCTAGCCACTCCGCGGCATGTGGGATCTTCCCGGACTGGGGCACGAACCCGCGTCCCCTGCATCGGCAGGCGGACTCTCAACAACTGCGCCACCAGGGAAGCCCGTCAATTTATACTTTTAATAACCTTTATGGATAGAAATTCTACAGTTTCCCTTCGTAGTCAGCATAAGAATTTAATGATGCTGACACCCAGGATCCTGTCTGGGGTTTAGCAGTCTTCTCAGGACAGTGACATTCACGTGGCTGTGCAGACAGCGTCAGGGTTCAGGATGACTCAGTCAGCGAGACTGCCATCGATAACAACAGCACATTTACTGCGGGCTTACTATGTGCCACAACTGTTCCAACTGGTTTGCGGACTAATTTACTTCACTCTCACAAGGACACTATCAGGCAGCAAACACTTTTGTCATCCTCATGTTACAGGGCAGTAAGTTGGATGGATCAGTAATATACAGCTGGTCCTTGGCAGAGTGGCCTGTCTCTAGGGCCAGTGCTCTCAACCATTACTCTAAGCTGTCTCTAAGAGCATCAGGATAGGGCTTCCCTGGTGGCGCAGCGGTTGAGAGTCCGCCTGCCGATGCAGGGGACATGGGTTCGTGCCCCGGTCCGGGAAGATCCCACATGCCGCGGAGCGGCTGGGCCCGTGAGCCATGGTCGCTGAGCCTGCGTGTCCGGAGCCTGTGCTCCGCCACAGCAGTGAGGGGCCCGCGAACCGCAAAAAAAAAAAGAAAAAGAGCATCAGGGTAACCATGTGGACATCAGGTTAACCACATCACAAGGTATAGAGCAGAGGAGCACTGAATACTGAGGCAGGAGACCAGTTCACTACGACTGTATTTCGTGGTACATAGGAACCCATCAATTTTAAGATGCAGCATTATTATTTTTCGTATCACTAAGAAAGAAAAAATCGTGTTGATCAAACTATGACACAGTGGTCAAAAGCCACCAATTATAAGACAATCCTCATTTCAGAGATGTTAAGATGAGGATGAAAATGTGCATTTCAGAACTTATCAACTACTGTTACAGTATTAATTACAATGAACAAATCATATAACCTAAGGCTCAGTTTCCACATCTATAAAATAGGAGGCTGATGATTACTAAGGTCCCTTCCAACCTGACAACTCTAGGTACCACCTATATAAGGAACAGAGCGAGCACTGGGGCGAGGAGAGTGGGGTGTCCAGGACCCCAAATTTAAGGAAGCACTACTCTCAGGTTGGTGCAAGTCCAGGGTGGGTACCTGAGAGTGAGCGCCCCCTTAAATCACACACCCTGGCACCTGGCTTCCTCATCCCAGTGGGGCCCTGATGAAGAAAGCAATGATGGATTCAGACCATTTGCCTTCTGGAATTTTTAATCAAGATCTTTTATAATGACCTGTTCACATTTAAGAGCAACTTTTTCCAATTACTTTCATCTTTCCTACAGAGACCTATTTCCTTGCCTTGAAGTATTTCTTTACATTTCTATTCCCTCTCCAGCTTCTCCCCATTTCGATTTCTTTTTTAATATAAATTTATTTATTTATTTATTTTTGGCTGTGTTGGGTCTTTGTTGCTGCGCGCGGGCTTTCTCTAGTTGCAGTGAGCGGGCTTCTCATTGTGATGGCTTCTCTTGTTGCGGAGCACGGACTCTAGGCCCGCGGGCTACAGTAGTTGTGGCATGCGGTCTCAGTAGCTGTGGCTCGCGGGCTCCAGAGCGCAGGCTCGGTGGTTGTGGCGCACGGGCTTAGTTGCTCCGCGGCATGTGGGATCCTCCCAGAACAGGGCTCGAACCCGTGTCCCCTGCATCGGCAGGCGGATTCTTAACCACTGTGTCACCAGGGAAGTCCCCCCATTTCTATTAAAATCCCTGATTCCAAGTTTGTTCAGCTGGTGTTGCGATGTGTTTACTGAGGCCAAGGACAGATGTGTGAGCTCCTCTGGGCTGGTACTTCGCTGTATCTCTTAAGTTATACACTGCACTCCATCTCGCGGGAAACCCATTGCTGATCTCGAGGAATGGATAGAAAAGAGGCCCTTGCTACTTGGACCACCAGGACCACATTACCTGGAAGCATCTTAGAAATGCAGAATCTCAACCCCACTTCTGGCCTTGCAGAATCTGCGTTTTAACTAGTTCCCTGTGGTACTTTATAAAAACAGTTTGAGAAGCACGGGACTAAGCAAACTCATGCCAAATATACAGAAAACTCCAATGAGAACTACTCCTTCTTAAGCACCTAATATGTGTCAAATGCTTTCCATACAGCATCTCCATTCCATTCAACAATATAGACAAGTAAATGATGACCATTTAAATTCAGTGACCCAAGTGGAAGTTATTCTGGAAGTATGGTATACCTATCACTTCAGGCCAATGAGGCAAAGTTTTGTAAATTTTTTTTTCTGCAAATCGTATTATATTCACCTCCCATTCTTTCCTTACAACTATAAAGACTAGAGATCAGGACTTTCAGCTGGCACAGCCTGATATTCACTGTGTGCATGAAAAACCTCTCTTCCGAGTAACGATATCCGATGTAACTTTCCTTGTGACCGAAAAATCGAGCAGCGAAAACCACCCTCCTCCCATGACTGTACATGCACACACTCTGATAGCACAAGAGGCACCTTGCTCATTTATTGGACTCCAGGGAAGTAGAGGGTTGCTTTTGACAGAGCTGTTAAGCAAATAAGGATCCTCCCGGCTGCTGAATAAATTACGCTATTCTTATTTGACCTTGCCAAACTAGGTTTGAGTGACCGACACGATCCAGCATTGTCTCCTGTTCATTCGTACGATGCGACAGGCACGCTCACCATGTCCAGACCCTTCTTGCCTTTGTTGCTTTTATAAAAGGTTTCATTGAATTGCTTATTAAAACTGCTGTATATAAAACTACGCCTTTGAAAGATTTCTCTGGCTGGGCTCCAGCTCAATTAGCAGACTACTTCCAGCTGATGAAAAGTAACAGTCAATATCAGATTAGAGTTAGCAACTATTCACCAGAGTAATCAAATTAGATTTGGGTATCTATGGTGACACGACAAAAATTTCCACTAAGCCCTGTGGTTTACAGTAAGATGACCATGGCTTTATATTAAATTATTGTTCAAAATGTTTTCTCAAAATTGAATCTGCATCTCAGGAGATACACAGTCAAGTCTATGGGCATATCAAAAAATGTATAACCAAGTGTATAACCAAATGTATAACCAAATCCAATTTAAATACTGAGTAGCCTAAAGGGTCTAGGAGAACAATTTGCATGGATCTTGGTCTTTCTTCTCTTCCACCGATTCCCTCCCGATTATCAATTATGACTGGACATTGTCAAGCTGAAATGCCTGAAGTACCAACTGATCTGTCAGTAAAACTGACCAAGTCTGTAGTCCAGGACTGGGAGGATAACAGAAAAAAAGAAAAGACAATCACAGCTTTTGATATGCTTACAATCTTAATAGGATATTAAAAATACAAAGTAAAAGACAACATTAGTACAGCAGATTTCAACTTACGTGCATATGGAATAAAAGTGTACATATATGTAGACACATTACGTGCAAATTGCGTTTAACTGCAGGTAGGCGGAGTAAATGTAGCCTTTATCAGGAATTGTTGTGTTTAGTTCATTTAAAACAAAACAACAAAAAACCCTCAGATGAGATTTTCTTCTATTTAAAAAAGTCTCTGATGCCCTGTGAGATGGGGTCATCTTTGCAGACCCCTAGCTAAGAGACATCACACAGGTTCTTAGGAAGCAGGCATCTTGCAGAGGTCCCAGCAAGACTGGACCTCCCATCAGCTATGGTCCAGCTCTGGATCCTATAAGCATAGGTGGGATCTATCCTCTGCGCTTCCTGGGAATGGAGCCCTGGTTGATGGAAGGTGGGCAGCTGTCTTAGGCCTCTTTTCCCCACAGATGCCAGCCCCCCCATCCTGCTGTCTCTCCACAGATGTCTTTCCCCCTGCTCTGACACACGAGAGTCATCCAACTGGGGAACAAAGTGACAGTCTCTCCTCTGACAGGCACCCCCAGTCTTTACTGGGGATATCCTCCAACAACCAATTGAATTCTGGAAGAGAAATCACTACCTTTTAGTGTTGGAAGAATTAAATGAAATAGCGTATATGAAAGTAAGTTATAAAATGTAAAGGCTAAAGAAATGTAAGAAATTATTATTGCCAGACATTAACTGATTAAAAAAAAAAAACACATGTACAGTGCTTATCGTCACTCAAATGTCAATCAGATTGTTCTGGATCCAAGCAATATGCAAAACAAAGTGAAAAACAGCACAGCAGAAGCCACTCCACTCTGTTCCCTTAATGACTTCCATTTACCTTGGCAACTAAATACACGATGACTTGGCACTTAGGGTCACAGCAAGCACCGGGAAAACAAAGCCAGCACTAACTAACATGAGTCTTCTTAAGACTCCGTCTATACGATACAATGTTTTGGCAATTCACAGTCACAGCCATGTCTCTTTTCCTCTTGTCACTATAAAAATACTGTTATATGATCTAGAGCTTTAGAAATTATATCAGTTATAGCCTCCATTCAAACAATTAACTTAATAATCCATGATTACCAATTAGATGCTCAATTGGACAGATGCTTGATCTTACATACAAAAGCAGTGCCGCTTGTGAATACCACCCACATCAAACTTGACTGACAGGTCTTTTTTTCTAAGTTTTAAAAAAACAAGTCTTTTCAGAGCATTTAATTTTCAGGGTTTTATGTGTCTGATTTGACAACCTGTATGTGATTTACATGGAATACTTTGTATCTTTACTTTGCAAATTGAAATTTTCATCAGGAAACTGTGTTTCTTTAAGGACATTTCAGGCTTTGGGGAAACGTATATGCTTACCTGGGAGACCTGTTTCAAATTACCAGGTAAAGCACATTTCTGTAGTGGGCATTTGAAAGTCACATCACATATTACTAACTCGACAGGGTGTATCGTCTTCTGTCAGTCTCGCTGTTCATAATTACATAAATGGATGGTAGGAAAAAAAAGATAACTATAATTCCACATGCCTTATTCAGCCCCAGATCGTTTCTCTTTTCCAGAAACGCAGTCAGATATCTGAGCCTATTCTCTGTAGAATTTCAGAATCTGAATCTCTGGTATTATCCCTGGAGACTTTGTACCTAAATTATAATATACTGCAAAATCATTAGGATTTTAAGCCTTTAAAGATACCTTTGTGCACAAAGCCTCCCAAAGAATGAGGATCATTCCTTTAGAAGAAAAAGTAAGCTGAAGCAAGAGTTCATTTCTCTAATATGTCAATCTTGAAGTGGTTTTGTTAAAATAGAGTGACCATGTCTTGCCAGTAAAGGAAAGTGACTGGAGAGTTACCAAATAGATGTTTTTAGCCACTGTAAAATAGACTTCATGGACTGGCTAACTCAGTTGAAAGTGCTAGAATATCACGGTCTGCTATTCATCAAAGACAAGTTTGTCTAATTTAAAAAAAAACGTTTACTGATTTTATTGTGAAACATTTAAACATATTCCGAAAAACGTGTATCACAAAAACTACATACCTCCATGGTTTATCACCGATAACCTTAATTTTCACATTGACCAGATAAAGAGTAAATTAAAACACTTGGTAAAGTCTTTACAATTAATTATTTATCCGGTTAATAAATAGATGAGACAGATGAGTCAGCCTCTGCCTTTGGGACATAAGAAACAAACAAGAAACAGACATAGTACTCGGCTCCCTTGGGAGGGAAAAAAAGGAGGCTCATGAAAGCCAGGATAGAAGGTCCTGAAGAAGACAGCGCAGCAGAGAAGAGCACTGGTTGGAGTTGGTCTCTGGATCTGAAGCCTTGTTCTACCACTTATCAGTTGACTGAGTTTAGGAAAGTCCCTTAACGTCTGTTGCCCAGGTCTCCGCAGCTATTAAATGGGGAACAAATCAGATAATACATGTAAAATGCTTAATCCATAGTATGAACTTAACACACAAGTGTTAAGTAGGCTTATCTCTTAAGGAAGTTCAAGGATAAGAAGCACAAAATTACAGCCTCATGCAAACTGGAAGGTGGTTGGGATCAAAGGCTTGTCTTTCTCCAAGGCCACAGGGCCACCCTCTCTCATGGTGCCTCTACTGCTCTCTCCACGTTGCTGGGTCAACTCTCCCTACAGACGGGCTTCCTCTCTACTCCAGTGGGCACACGGCCCAATGGCCAGAACTCTCCAGGACCTTTCAGTTGCAGGGGGCACTGCCAACTAACTTAGTGTCTTGAGTTTCAGTACTCAAATCATTATAAGAGAATGACAAGTGGACCACATCAGCTTGCCAATACTGGGCAGCTTCTGAGTTGGTTGCACTTGGGACAGGTCTCCAACCCACTCAAGTCGCCTGCGGTCAGGAGTCAGCTATAGTGGTCTAGAGTATGGTGATGTGGATCAAACAAGCTGTAGGCAGACCACACTGTGTGGTCTAGATGACTCTCTGAAATGCTCTCCCAGAAGACCCTTCCTCAGAACGTGGAGGATACGAAAAAATGAAATAGAATGAGACACCTTTAAAATCTTCTCTCACCACTACCCTCCATGTCTACCCCAACTGTGCGATGAAAACAGTTATTTGACGAAAGGGTATAACTGTGATACCCTCCTTAGTCTCAGGCCCTGGAAAGGACCCTATAATGGGTGGGACAGTGACTCCTCAAAAGATATGTGCATATTCTAACCCTGACAACCTGTGAAGAAGACCGTATTTGGAAAAAAGAGTCTTTGCAGATTAAATTGAGGAGATTATCCTGAATTTTGGGTGGACCCTACATCCAATGACAGGTATCCTTTTAAGAAAAGCGGAGGGAGATCTGAGACACTAGCAGAGGCCATGTGAAGGCAGAGGCAGATTGGAATTACACAGCCCCAAGTCAAAGAACTACGGAACCGTTAGAAGCAAGTGGGAGAGGCAAGGAGGGAGTGTCCCTGGAGCCTTCAGAGGGATCAAAGCCCTGCCCACACCTTGGTTTCAGACTTCCGGCTTCCAGAACTGGGAGAGAATACATTACTGTTGTTTTAAGCCACCAAGATTGTGGTGTTTGTTATGACAGCCCTAAGAAACCAATACAGACTCTAAAATAAGCATCTGTGTTTATCCATTCAAGAAGTACTTCCTGAGTACCTACTACATGCAAAACCCTGAGCTGGGTAGGACACTACGAACACGCTGGGTAAGATAAAAGAAAGGGGGATCCAACACACAAATCTGGCACATGGGCTGGCATGGTGTCCAACTTCACGACAGTGTATGGTGAGAACACAAGCAAAAACCGGGCTCCAGAACAGAGGTACATAGTACAGCCCGCTGAGACTGTTAGGTGGACCCCGGGGGTCAGGTATATAATACTCGGAGAACAAGTGCCTGTATTTAAGTTAAATACAGTGTGCCTAGGAAAAGCGAAGTGTTCCCCTAAGCCCTATATAGAGAAGGAACCTCCTGAATTGCTCTTCCTCCTTTCTTTGCCCAGCAAATGTCTCTACGTCAACATCAAATGCTATCTCCCTGATGAAACCTTTGCCGGCTGACTCCCTAGGAAAACGAGCAATTTCTTCCTCTGTACATCACATCAGGCTTTTCATACCGTTATTGCAGCACCGATCGTACTGCTTTGTCATCATTTGCTTACAAGTCTGCCTTCTCCACCAAATTAAGGCTCCTAGACAGAAGGGACTGTGTCTGATACATCCTGGGGTCCCTGGTACCTGGCACAAGAGATGCTCAATATATTTCTTGAACGAATGAGTCAGAGTTATTTATTCACGAATCAGGGTCCTGCGTTGAAACATGCATAATAATTAAATGTTAAAACATTTTGAGGTCAGAGATTTAAGAGTAGTCTTGTTCACAGTCAGAATGAATCATATTTTTGTATCAAAATAGAAACCTTTTCTATTCTTTTCTGCTCACGGTAATTCATGCCAACATTTTGGTATACAGTCAAGAGAACAGGCACAAATATATAAATAAAGTAGCCTGAACATGACGTAGCAAAAGGCAATAAGATAATTTATCAAGTTCAAACCACCTGAATAGAATTCTTTGAAATGCTAGAAACAAATCTGTCCTCCGTTTTTATAGAAGGAAAATGTATATATAAATGTTTCACTTTACTTTGCATTTACATGCAGGGACTATTTTAGATCAGACAGTAGTCTAAGGGGCTGTTATTAAGAGAAATGGTTTGGGGCTGAGGATTCAACAAAAAGAAAAAAAAATCACTTAACTATTTGTTTTTTAATGTTTACGACCAGGAAACACCCCTTTACCTGTACAGCAGTGGAGAACCCATTCCTCTGCTCCTTCCCATATTATTTTTTCCTCTAAGGGCAACTAAGTGACGTGTTGCCACAGGTCTGCAGGGACCATGGCAGTGCTCCTAAGGAAACGGGCAGGAGAATGAACGGGCAATTTTCCCAACTTACAGAACAAAAACTGGAGCCCAGTGGAGGATGGGCAAATGTGTTTTTACAAGGAGGGAAGCTGAATCAGCAAACTGCTTACTGAAAATGTCCCCCCTTCTCCACTCCAGACCAGGAGTCTCTCTGCAGTGGCTTCTGACCAGGGACACTGAGTTTGGTGATGCTGCCCCAGTCCTATCCATGCCAGAGCCCAACCTCATTAGACAAGTCAGTTCAGAAGAGGACAGGGAAACTTTGCCCACTGGACATCAGACCTTTTTCTTTGAGTCAACTGTAAGATTTTGATTGTTCCAGACATTTAACATTTAACATTTAGGATGACATTTGATTGTTCCAGACATTTAACATTTAGGATGTTAAATCCCCCCCCCTTTTTTTTTCCATTTTAGCTTCCTTTCTCCTTAATGAATAGTCAGAGAGAATGGATGCAAGGAAACCAGTTATAAATACAGGCCACTGTCCAATAATGATGATAAGCATTTAAACAGCATCTTGCAATGTACATTATTTCATTTTTTGTTCCTAACAATTACACAAGCAAGCAGAACAGTTATTATTCCTTCTCTTTCACGTAGAATAAACTAAGTTTCTGAGGGAATAAGTGGTTTAGTCAAGTCCATCAGGCTAGCACGTATACTTGATGCCAGATAAAGAAGTTCGTATCAAGCCCCCGGCGTATTCCCTTTAACCCGAGTTGGTGTGCCAGAGACCCACCTGGGACCTTTTAAAGTTCTCGCCATTTAGCCCTAGGCAATCTCTTATTTGTAGAGGTAGCCAAGGAAAGCGGAGAGCTTTACTCTAAAGAGTAACAACTAGTGACTCGAGAACTACTCATCTCAACTTTGCCTCCCCTAGACCACGGAACTCAATAGCTGAGTTCCAAGGATGGCTGATGAATTCGACTGAGTAGGAGGGTGGCCAGTGATTGAGCCGCTGTACAGATCTACAAGTTCCGACATGTAAACAAGCAAGTTTCCTCCTGTCCAACGTCATCACCTCTAGAAATGTGTGAGGGATGCCCTAAGCAGGACGGATTTACAGTCACAGATAGAGCAGGAAACAGAGCATGGAAGGGGTTAGAAATGCAGGAAGCTGCTCTCTTCTTAGACATGTACTGTCCGGTACAGTAGCAACTAGTCACATGGAGCTCTTTCATTTCAATTTGAATTAATTAAAAATAAACATTCAGCTCCTCAGTCATACTACCGACATTTCAAGTGTCCAATAGCCACATGTGACAAGTAGCTACCATCGTGGACAGCAGAGAAAAAGAACATTTCCCCCACTGCAGAAAGTGCCATTGGACAGGGCTGTTCTAGGCTGTTTTTCCTTTTCACAGAGGGACCCAAGATTTTTACTTAGGCATAACTCAGAAAGAACTCGGTTACTTTAGGTACATGCCACTGCAGAGGGCAACGTGAAGAAATGATCGTCTTCCTGGCTGCACTCCTACACCGGACCCAGGGCCCCATGTTATACAAATCCAGGGTTCCATTCCCATCACAGTGTACATGAGTCACGTCTCGTGGCATAGTTCAGGGTTTGTCCTGTATTACGGTTGCCTATGGCCACCCTGATCATCCCCAATTTACAACTTCTTCTTCAAATGTTTGATGTCATGTCCTCAGTATTCAGCAAAAATAAGGACCTGAGACAGCCAAGTTCAAAAGAAATCTGGAGAAAAGGACACAGCAGCATCATTCAAAGGAATTTTTAAAATAACTTACCTGAGTGAAGGTGTTCTCTTGGAAAATATTCTTCTTACCTCTGTACTGGCATGGTTTTCCTTCCAAATCTCATTACTAATGCTTCTCTAACACCTACTCCTTACTCAACAGCAGAAATCAACTCCCACTCAGAAAACAGCTCAATATTGCCACTTAAAGACTCATAAATATCAGATGTAGGTATTTTATAAGAACATTTTCGAAATTCAAATTGCAGGTGACTGTTGCAGATTTCCTTCTGTAACTTTCTTTCCACTGGTGTCACAAATTAATTGATCAGGAGGAAAAAGAATGACAGATGCACTCCTCACTTCAGACACATATGCCCTCCCACCATGACCATCCACCTTGGGTGCTCTGAAATGTACTATGTATATTTAAATGTTCTGTAAAAGGTTCTTTTCTCATTAGCTTCCATTAGAATGAGATGCTTCCATATGGCTCCAGGGCATTTAAAAAGTTAGCAAACTTTTAAAATAACAAAATTAGCCTTATAATTAAAAAATTGAGGGACATGATCCAATAGAGTCTAATGCCATGCTAAAAATACTCTTGGAGTGCCAGAAGGTGGGGTGACAGCTAGAGAGGTGTAAAGAAAGACATATCTCGGCAGAGGCATTCCTGTGATTTCTGAGAAATGAAAATGTTTTTTAAGCTAAATTTTTAAAGATAACTTTTCTACACACAGCTCTCCTTTTCTTACCCTCGTACTTTGCTGAGTACATCTTTTCACTTGGACTCAGTGTAAGGGAGCTGTGATTTTGAAAAAAAGGTCCTTTTTCTTTCTGTAGAGATGTATTTACACTTAGTTGGAGAAAAAAAATAACAATATAAAAACTAGGCAAGAGGGCTTCCCTGGTGGCACAGTGGTTAAGAATCCGCCTGCCAATGCAGGGGACACGGGTTCCAGCCCTGGTCCAGGAAGATCACACACGCTGCGGAGCAACTAAGCCCGTGCGCCACAATTACTGAGCCCATGAGCCACAACTACTGAAGCCTGCAAGCCACAACTACTGAAGCCCGCGCACCTAGAGCCCACGCACCGCAACAAAGAGTAGCCCCCACTCGCCACACCTAGAGAAAGCCCGCGCGCGGCAACGAAGACCCAATGCAGGAAAAAATAAATAAATGAATAAATTTATTAAAAAAAACAAGGCAAGAAGCAATGGAAACACTTAGAAACCATGATTATTGGTTTAAAGCCTGTGGAAGAAATTGTCTTTTAACAAAGACAAAAAAGAAAGATGACTCCAGAAACACAGCAACCAGTTTGGAACTGTCTCAAGTGAAGTGTGCGTACTGAGTCACCACACATGTAAATCAAGACACGAGTTATAGTTAAAGTCGTGCAATAAACGTGCACCAAATGAAGGTGGTCCTCAAATGTCATCCCCCGTGGGTAGATAGTGCATGAGAAATCTACGCAATGACTCAAACACGACAGTTCAACAAAACAGGTCCAGGTTAGGCTTTTCTGAGCTTTGCTTACCTGGGGCACCAGAACAAATCCTCTATAGATGCTCTGCCTTCCCAGCCCAGAAAGTTGACATTGCAAATGAATGGATCGGCAATGAAAAGCAACACACGGAATTCACCTATAATACACTGGAGACTAATATTTCATTGATTAATTTTAAATTTTAAATACGGCAATGCCCTTGGCCTTCCCCTAAATGAATGCCCCTAATTCACTCTGCAATTTCAGTCTTCATTAATAAACTTAGTCAAAATTCATTGGTCCAAATAAAAGTAAAGCAACCATTGTTCCAAACAACAAAATATAACAAAACTACTAGCGACAGCTTCTGAAAAAAATTATGAATTATCAATGATCAGTGGTCATTTTTAATGTAATTACCAATTACCAATGAAAAGTTGCCAAAAAATTGGAAACCTTTAAAAACTTTTTAAATTCGGTTAAGAGTTACAAATGAAAACTGAGTCCTGCCGTTTGTTCATGGCCAGCAAAGTATTCCACCTAAACCAGCTGTGAAAAGATGCAGCTTCTCAGTACAATTCCCACCAGCAGTAACAAATCCCAAAGCAATACTTGGAAAAGTTGCTCAGATGAAAAGCCCCAGGGAATATGCTATTCATTCAGCAAAACACAGCAAATTTCTACGCTACATCCTACGCTTTGGTACCACTGGGAACCATTTCACCTCTGTAATCCTAAACTGGTCCAGTGCAATATCCAACTGTGATCCATTATCATTCCGCCTCCTTTCTATTTGCCCGTTCCAGCCATACCAACTCCTGCCATCTGTCGGGACTATACCCTCTTCCTGTCCCTTTTCTTCCAATCAATCAGCCTCCTTGACTTCACAATCCCCCAATTTGGGGCTTAATCACTCTCCAACCTAATTCCTCAACCCCTCATCCTTGCACCACACACACACGCCCAGAAGAGGTTCAATCCGACCATCCACTGATGCCCCTCCAGCAGAGGGCTTGCCAAGTGCTACAGAAGAAAAATAAACTATGCAGACCAGACCAATGATAAATTTGTGGTTTCCAGTTTCAGCACACCCCCAAAAAACATTTCTGTGAGGGAGGTAACCAGGCAGCTGCCTTTCCCATTTATCCACATTTTTACCACCTTCTCAAAGCACCCAGGTCCTCCCTTTTCTCCCCGGTCCGTCAGCAAATGACCTCTTCTCTTCCTTGATGGTAAAAACAGAGGCCACTGAGGAATAGATTTATCACCTCTCAGGCTCTCTTCCCAACTACCTCCAAATTTATTTGTATTCCTATCACTCCTTCTTACAGTTCCTCCAATTACAAAGTAAAAGCCATGCCTTTTATTTGAGACTTCTGTCTCCCACCTGTACCCTTGATCTCCTTCTGTCTCCCTCTGGGGTCCTGTCCATCAATCATTCTTCTCTCCTCTACCCTAATCTTTCGCTGCCCATTCCCTCGGGTCCACTAAAATGTTCATGTCTCCTTTCAAAGATATAACAGCTCTCCTTCAACCCATGCCCTTCTCCAGCTCCCTGTGCATTCTTCCTTTTCTAGGCGAACTTCTTGAATGAATGACATTTCCTCATCTTTCATTTAATACCAAATGTGCTGCAATCTAGCTTTTTTCTCCACTACTCCACTTGGTATGATGTCACTTTTTTCTATTTCCCTCAACCTTTCTATCTGGTTATTCTCAGTGCCCATTTCTTCCGGTAAACACTGCCATTTCCTAGAGTTCCACCAAGCATGATCACACCATTTACCATCTAAACCAGGACACTCTTCAGTGTGGTAGGCAGTACACTGGCCCTTTGTTCACCTGGGTTCTGACCCTCTCACTGGCTCACTCATATTCAGCCTCCATTCAGACACCTTCACTTCTCCCATGACTCCCCTTTCCCCAGGTAGGATGCTAAATCCTGGATCCACATCTCCAAGCCTGAGCCTTTAGGAGAGCTAAAGCCATAGCTGCATTTTTAAAACTGCAGACATCCTCCTGAATACCTCACCAACACGTCAGACACAACAGACTCCCGAAAGAGCACACCGCTCTTGTCTCCGGCCACCACACGCCCTATCTCGGTCAATGGCATTACTGCTCCTCCAGTCATCACAGCCAGAAGTCATCCCCAATGTCCCTTCTCCCTCCTTCCCACCAAAATAATATTGACTATAAACTGTCATCACATTCTGTCAATTCTTTGTCTTAAGAATCCTTTAAACCTCATCTCTCCATCTCCAAGGCTATTGCCTTGTAAGTCCCTCTTCATCTGCTTAGAACAATTTTTTTTTAAAAACCTCAAGCATGCCCCTTTTTCCTAAACAGAAATACACCTTGTCCTGTACCCAGCCCATTCCTGAATGACTCATCTCCTTTAACTGGTCTCCCTGGATCTACTTTGGATCCTTCTGGGTCCTTCATAGAAATCAAATCATCATGTTATAAAATCCTAAAACTCCTAAAATCCAGCAAAACGCTTTGCCCGGTCACAGAGGCTTTATCATGGTGTGCTCTTGTCTACACATCCTGCCACTCCTGACTTACCCTTTCCCACTGCCCCCTGCCACTCACACTAGACCAAACCACTTTAAGGTCCTAAGGCTCTTTTATTAGCTGCATGGCAAATTTCCACACAACCTTGAAGATTTTTCCGCTTGGGTTTGAATGCCACCCTCTCCCTAAAGACCTCTCTGTCCTTCTTCCGGACACCTGTTTCCACTGCTGTCTGATTATTCACACTCAGGGCCGCCTCCACGAGGGGACTCCACGGCTCTGGAGACAAGGGTCACTTCTCACTCATCTCTGTCTTCCGCATGCCCGGAATACAGGAAGCAATTATTAAATACTTGAGAATCAATAAATGAATGAATTAATGAATACAAATGAAGTACCATGTGCCAGGACATCTGCTAATATAGTACAAATATTATCCACATATAAATTAAGCCCAATCGTCAAGTGACGCTGAAAACCCCTTCTCTCCATAGATGAGCCATGCGTTATGTCTTCTTGGCAGAATCAGACTGCATAGTATTATGTGAAGTTAAAGGGCCATAATGATTCGACTGAATAGACGGACTACTATTTCTAGGTCCAAATCATCAAAACCCCGCATCTTCCAGTGGTAAGGTCCCTCAAACAGTCACAAGGGCCAGGTATAGCAATGAGACCCTTTTGGTAGAATGTCTACATCACTCTATATTCTGTAAGACTAAGAGCTGGCATTTATACTAGGGATGGAAGATTATGGTATGGTAGACGTATCAGACTATGGAATAAATCATAGGAATTTATTCTTAGCCTCATCCGTAGAACTAGATTAAATGAATGACCAAAATAATTATAGATGAGCATCTGTAGAACTATCTTGCAGAATTCTGGGTTCTTCAAAGTATTATTAATATTACCGTTAGCAACCATTTTTTAAGGACACCTCAAGTGCCAGGCACAGTGGCAAACATTTTATACACAATCATTTCATTTAATTGTCATAATAATCCCATGGACATCTCTTATAAGTACACCTGCCTTCAAGATGAGGGAACTAAAGCTTAATTATAGAACTCTCCCAAAGTTCCATAATCCAGACGAATATCACCTTGAAGCCAGAGTTGTTAACCATTGTTGCCATGTTCACACAAGTTTTGGAAACTTGGTATACTCATGACCTCCTTGGAGGTTACAGTCTGCATTACCATTAGAAGGACTCTCAGAAGTCTCCCAGCAAAGAAAGCCTTTTGACTTTGTTTAACACAACAATCTTCAAGCTTATTTGACCCCAGGAACCTTTTTTAACGGAGCCATTTGTAACATATCGGGGGCACATGTCGAGCAGAAGACAATTTGGCTTTAGGTGGTAACCGAAGGGATTATGAACTCACTGAGGCCAGAAAGGAGAAAGGAGCTAATTGCAGCTTTCGATACAGGTGACAGAGCTAGAGAGGCATTTGTGTCACAATCTCAAACACCAGGTGACATAGTAATGGTGACAATATTCATGAGTCAAATGAAAAGTGTTTTCCATTCATGGAATGAGACGCTTTGATTTGATCCATGAATCACAAAACCAATTCAAGAAGCCAATTTGCCAAGGGGCAGTGGTGGTGAAGGTTTCCTGACTGGGGCCATGGTTTTCAAATGCTGAGTCACAGAAGTGCCTGCTTGTGCTACTTTCTGGTCCTGCCACACTTCCTTCCTGTCCAGGACACTCACATCCTTAAAAGAAACCCTGGGCTTCCAATAAAACATAGTTTGGGAGACCTAAGTGCGAAAAGGCTGAGAACAAGTGGCTTTGTTACAAACAGCTCACTTGTCAATTCCACTGAATTGCTCTCTATTATTTATTCAAATTCCACTTACTGACCACCTACTCTGTGTCAAACTCTACCCTAAGAGGGACGACAGCCTTCCCCTCAAAGAGCTCCCAGCCTCATGCGGGGAAGAGCAGGATACAGAGATAAAGCAACAGACCTCATGCAGCATTGTACAAAAAATGTGCACGATGCTACATGTACCCTCCCTGGTCCAATTCTTTGTAGAAGGAAAGAGGATCCATAAAGGCTTCACATACCTCATTCTAAAATGAGTATATTTATAATAAAACCTGCCCTCCAAAATCCTAAGGGAAAATGGAGGTTAGAGCCATAAGAGAAAAGCTGATTAAAGGAGTATGTAATTTGAAAGTCAGCCAACATGTTCACCGTGGGCAAAGCACAGAAAGCAGGAGTTGAGATGCCTGCGGTCTAGTTTTGATCCTGAGAGGCCTTAGCACAACCCCTGGCCTTTGCCTTTTTTTCCTCTGTCCTACATGGATGCAGTGGATATAAATTGATATAATGTGATGGGCAAAGACTTATATAATTGGAGAAGACAAATAGAAAAGACAAAAAGCTAATTTAAGATCCATTATAACAACTATTACAGAAAACAAATTTATTTTTGTATATAAATAACCTTAATAACTTTATGTGGACTTTTACAAGACTAAAATTAAATTACAGAATTGCTTCTTGCCTACAGACATTTTTTTCCCCACTGAACTGTTCATCTTCTAAAGTCAGACAGGTTCAAAGGGATCTTTAGATGACTTCTTTTTACCAAAATTACTTATCTGACAATCCCTGGTTGAGTAAATTCACATCTACATTCTATACTTACAAGATAAATGAGCCAGATGCATTATGAAAATGAAGGGACGAGGGCCAGCCAGATGACCTCCTCTCATGAATCACACTAAAATGCTCACATGTTCTTTTAAAAATTATCATTATTCTTTTTTAAAATTGAAGTATAGTTGATTTACAATGTTGTGTTAATTTCTGCTGTACAGAAAAGTGACTCATTTATACATGTATATATACATACTTTTTTATATTCTTTTCCATTATGGCTTATCTCAGGATATTGAATATAGTTCCCTGTGCTATACAGTAGGACCTTGTTTAAATTATCATTATTAATAGACTTTATTTTAAAACACAGTTTCAGGGCTTCCCTGGTGGCACAGTGGTTGAGAGTCCGCCTGCCGATGCAGGGGACACGGGTTCGTGCCCCGGTCCGGGAGGATCCCACATGCCGCGGAGCGGCTGGGTCCGTGAGCCATGGCCGCTGAGCCTGCGCGTCCGGAGCCTGTGCTCCTCAACGGGAGAGGCCACAGCAGTGAGAGACTCGCGTACCGCAAAAAATAAAAATAAAACACAGTTTCAGCTTGGGAAACTAGTACAGAGTTCCCACATTAACCTATACAAAGTTTCCCTACTATTAACATCTTACAGACCTATGGTACACTTTTTACACTTAATGAACCAATATTAACACGTTATCAATAACCCAAGTCTGTCATTTACTCATCATTTCTTAGTTTTTTCCTAACGTCCTTTTATGTTCCAGAAGCCCATCCATACATTTAGTTAATCGGTCTCCTCAGGTTTCTCATGGCTGTGACAGTGTCTCAGACTCTCCTTGTTTTTGATGACCTTGACAGCTGTGAGGAGGATCGGTCTCACATTCTGTAGGATGCTCCCTCTGTAGGAATTTGTCTGATACTTTACTCATGATTAGATCGGGGTTATGGGTTTGGGGAGGAAGACCACAGAGGTAAAGTGCCATTGTCGTCAGTCATTTCAAGGCTACCTCCTATCAACATGATTTATGACTGTCAACGTTTGCCCTTGATCCCTTGGCTAAGGCTGCGTTCATCAGGTTTCTCCACTGTCATGTTACCCTTTTTTCTCCCCTCTCCATACTGTAGGAAGGAAGTCACCACGTGCATCTTATCCTTAAGGAGGGGGAAGGCATGCTCCCCAACCTTTAGGGTGGAGTATCTCTATGATTTATTTGGAATTCTTTTGCCTTTTCTTCTGCACATATTAATTTGTTCTATCATTTACTTGTATCAGTATGAGCTCATGGATATTTATTTTGTACTTTGGGTTATAATCCAATACTACTCTGTTTATTTTGTTGCTCACATTGTTCCAGCTTTGGCCACTGGGAGCTCTTTCAATTGACTCCTGTGTTTCTCTGACACACCCGCATCAATGTGGTTCTTTTCTTTCTTTCTTTCTTTTGGAGCCTTTCCTTACTTTCTGGCACTACACGATGCTCCGGGCTCATGCTGTCTATGTCCTGCCCCAGTCCTAGAATCGGCCATTTCTCCAAGGATCTGGGCACTAAGTATGCTTGTTGCTACTGAGGTATCACTTCTTTTAAGCCCTTTCAGGTGACAGAGCAAAGAAATATATGTGTGTTTACTAACCCACATACATAAACTTACCTATAAATATTTCCATATGCAATTATATTTTTATGCACTAAGTAAAATATTATGTATTTTTTAATTCTCCAGAAAATTTCAACACTTCCAAGTTTTCTCTTCAAAGCGCCTCAGAAGAAAACTATGTCATTTACATTTAAAATTCCCCATGGAGCCTAGCATTGAATGATCAGTGAGCATTTGCCGATCTGAAATACAGAGCTGAAGAACAGGTTGAGGTATATCTGCTAGTAGTAGGTAAGCCTCTGTCTCCTCACCTATAAAATGGAGATAGCAATGATACCAACTGAAAAGGATTACTGGAGAATTAAGTACGATGATGCATGTAAATATTTAATACACTAATAAGCACTTAATAAGTAATAACTAAAGTTCTAGCTTCTGGGAAAATATTTTCAAGAGCCAAAGATATAATGATATAACTTCAAGTTTCAACTTCTTTATATTTGTCTTATTCATTTTTATCATCTTACTTAAAAGTAGGTGTTGATTTAAATGTATTGTTTTACTCCAAATGTACTTTTTTTTTTTTTACAGCAATAATGCTACTAGTCATGTTACTCCTGGCTGAAGGCACAAAGAAATGGATTCCCTAATGTACACCATCACAACCCGTCTTGAGGAGTGCTAATGGGTTAAAAACAGGTGTCACAGTGAGGAAGAGAGAGCAATGAGACATAGGATTAAAGTTTCCACATGCCCCTATTCCATCAGAATGTCAATCATTCCACACCAGACACGCCATTTAATAGAAGGTAGTCAGGATTCCCACGGAAAATAATTTCAACTCCTACAGCTGATTAGAACTGTCTCAGTACTTGGAACTGTCTCAGTCCATACAAATCTGGAACAACATGATCCGAATGTCTTCCATCTTTTATGAGAAGATACATGACTATATATGGCAGAGAAACTGCCTTATTTCCACAGGAAGGGCCAAACAAGATACTAGACACACATGGCTTGTGTATAGAGTATGTTTTCTGAGGACTGATTTTAAGTAACACTGATGAGCCCTTCATGCATATTCTGGTGCTCTGAAAGTTCCCTTAAGTATTCACTTAAACTAAATCTGATTAGGTTATTAGGGTCAGAATGAAGTAACATGCTTCTTTAGGGTAGATCGTATGAGTTTGGCATTTTAGCAAAGCAGGCTATGGTGTCTGAGATGTGAGTGGCCCCTGAGAACTGCAGAAGGTGTGAACCCCCCATCTGAGTCACAGCAATCACGCGGGCCCACGGTGCCAACACAGCACATGCGAACTGTGCACCTTGCAGTTCTTCTGAAGAGCTCGGCACAACCAGTCTATTAATGCTGCTGAGGGATCTCCAGAGGAGGCAGAGCAAGGTCCAGAGATGACCTGCGCAGTAGGTGCAATGTCAAGTTCAGACTGCACGCTGAGGATGGAGATTCCTGAGCACGAGGCTTGGCCACGACCACAGGGCGGGCCTGGCCACAGGCAGAGAGCAGAGTCTAAGTCAGAGAATTAGGAAAGTGATCGCAGAATTACCAACAGGCAGCACACACCATACTAGGATATGGCTGTGAATCTCTGCCCTCCACAAAGCCCTGGAACAGCCCCTGACTGGCCAGTCCTGCCCTTGCCCTCCACATAGCACCTGGTAAGTGAGCTCATGTTCCTTCTCTGCTTAAAATGCTCCATCGGCATCCCATTGCCTTCAGAGTGAAGTCCAGAGCCCTGGCTGCCTCTCTAGTCCCTCAGGCTGCTTCAGCCACATCTGCCTCCTTGGAGAGGCTGCAAGATTCTTGCTCATCTCTGGGTCTTTGCACATGCTATTCCTTCTCTCTGAAATTTCCTTCCTCCCATTCTTTACAGGGCTGGTTCCTTCTAAACTTTCAATTTTCTACTTAAATGTCATCACCTTGGAGTGGTCTTCCTTGACTTTTAAGTATCGATATTCTCTAGCCCAATACACTATTTTGTCTTTTTGTGGCACTTAGCATGGTTCAAGGTCATTTGTTTACTTAGTTACTTGTTGTTTGGTCTGAGGCCACCACTGTGCCATGAAATTCATGAGGACAGGGAACCCGCTGGCTTTGTCTTTCACTGTTTATCCAGCGCCCAGCACATCACAGGCATTCGGTAAAAAGCACTGGTGTTGAAAACATGACGCTCAGTGGAGACACCGGGCCCAGAGGCCACACATATTGTATGATTCCATTTATGTCCAGAATACGCAAATTGAGAGAAACACAGACTGGTGGTTGCCATGGGCTGGGGGAGGTGAGAATGGGGAGCACCTGCTTAATGGGTACGGGGTTTTCTTTTGGCTGATGAAAATGTTTTGGAACTAGAGGAGGTGATGGCCTCACAACACTGTCACTGTAATCCATGTCACTAATGGCAACGCTATGTTATGTATATTTCACCAGTATCAAAAATCATTGGTGTGAGGCTTCCCTGGTGGCGCAGCGGTTGAGAGTCCGCCTGCCGATGCAGGGGACACGGGTTCGTGCCCTGGTCCGGGAGGATCCCACGTGCCGCGGAGCGGCTGGGCCCGAGCCATGGCCGCTGAGCCTGCGCGTCCGGAGCCTGTGCTCTGCAACGGGAGAGGCCACGGCGGTGAGAGGCCCGCGTACCGCAAAAAAAAAAAAAAAAAAAAAAAAATCAGCGGTGTGAACCAGTGCACGCCTTGTGCTCACGTTGCCTCCCACCTTCCTGGCAGATGACAGCTAGGAGGTAGGGTGCTTCTCCTCAGGCTGATGCCAGGTTGTATGCCTGCCGGACACGGATGCAACAGGCCAGGTGCTTACCAATTGGACCATTGAAATGGGCTCACTTTTATCAACTGAATTAATCCAATGAAAACCAAATCCCCACTTGGGTTGTACACGTATACAGTCAAACAGAGAACCCCAGTTCAAGTCCCCTATTTTACTCATAGAGAGGACAGGATGTGAGTTCCATGTATTTGTCCCACGTTCAAGCCAACCAAGCTGGCCCAGAGGGGGAATGGGAAATAGGAAATTTCAAAGCAGATCTCTTCTGTTCCTTTCCTGGCTCTGCTCAGTGTCATTCCCAGTGCTAGGGAGGCTTGCCTTCACCATCTAAGAACTTTCTCTGTATTTGGAATATTTACTTCTGTAATTCACCACTTTTGAGATTACAAGTAAAACGAACGTGTAGGGTTGAGGTGGGGGAGGTATTGGAAGTAAGATATTACTGACGCTATAAAGTTAGAAGGTGTCTCCAGTAAAATATGTAACTCTCCTGCTAAGAAGGTCGGTCAGTCACTTAACAACCATTTTTTTTGTCTTCCTTCATCTACTTGCATGCAACAACTTGATCAACACCTTGCAAACTCTGCACAGTCCTAGAAAAAGTCAGAGTGACTAGTAACAACAATTGAACTGCTTATTCAAAGGAAATATTGGGGAACACTGAGGAAGTGAAATGCAAAAGACATATAAACATTATCTTTCCAAATACTGAAATTTAAGTATAGGAGTTTTTAAAATAAAATTTGTAGCCTGAAATGTGAGATTCACTTTTTTGGACAGGGAACAACGGGTAACCTTCTGAGTCTCCCACAGTTTGGATCCCACAAAAAACAACATAGCCTTTAACAAACTGTGAAAAATTTAAACCATGTTTATGAGTTCACAGGAGGAAGAATCTTTCTAAATCAACTCCCCAAACTAGAATTCTTGATAAGCTGAGCCTTAAAAAGACACAGACTAGTTAAAAGAAATGAACACGTATTGTCTTAAGGACCTGGATTAGGTCTTTAAAGTGAAGATGCCTACATTATACACAAATGAATATAAATATCTAAATTTAGTTCATAAGGCCAAAAAAGAGACACTGATTCTCAATCATCCGCCGGAATCAGCCATTGCGGTATCATAAAACATGATGTATCAACCAGCAAGGGTATACATCACAATCCTGTTAAACATCTTGTCTGAAATGCTTCTAAATTATCTTTTTAAGTGAAGCAACCCAGATCTACAAAACCTAGATACAAACACTTTAAAGTCAGGAAAAATTTAATCTTAAAAAATCTTGAAATAAAATCTTTTAAAAAGTAGAAGAATATTTACATTTTCTACTTCATCCAGACTCTTTTGAGAAACACATTCAGTATTCAATCTTCTCTAATATATTCTTATTCATCTATTCTATCTCCTAAGTAACACGCCCCCCAGCCCCCCCACCACACACACATACACATACACACACACACACACGCACACACGCACAAACACACACACTCCCTATAGAGTTCTGGGGAAGAAAGAGGTCCTGACTAACCTTTTCTGTTTGCCTTTTGTTTCCACTGGATTAGTAATAATGTGCCATTCATTAAGCACTTGCTATAGTGCCAGGTGCTTTACATACATTATCCCTAAAACCATGCTTTTTCTCCACTTAATGGGAAGGAACCACTGGCTGTGGCAGAGCACACTTTACAAAGATGGCAGCAACAATACCTCCCATCCCCATGCTCTTGTGCAACATATCCCTGCCATCAAGAGGTGGGCCCTGCAGTGCCTCAACTCATAAAATATGGTGGAAGTGACACTGTGCCAGTTACAGGCAAGGCCCTTAGCTGACCTGACAGCTTCCATTTTCTGCCTCTTGGAAACCAGCTGCCACATAAGAAGTGGCCTCCCTGAGATTGCTGTGCTGTGACAAGCTCAAGCCTCCAGAGGGGCCCTTGGAAGATGAGCCAGCATGTGGAGAGGCAGGGGAACAAGCACATGGGCATCAGAGGTATAAGTGAAGGAGTCATCTTGGAAGTCGATCCTCCAGGCCCAGCCATCAAAACTGATGCCATGAGGATGAGGCACAAACTGTCCATCCAAATCCTTTCTCATGTCCACAAAAACATAAGCAAAATAAAATAGCTGTTTCAAGCCACTAAATTTTGGCTTGTTTGTTACACAGCAATAGATAACTGTAACACTCTCCCATGGACCCCTTAGCTTTAGAAGGGTCTTAGATCTAAAAAAGACTGAAAGAGATTCTGGTTGAGCTCTATCTTATGCTTGGAAATGTACAGTTTATCCCATTTTGCTAAGAGAGCAACTGAGGCCCAGAAAGGTTAAGTGACTTGCTTAAGATAGCAGAGTTTATCCATCATGTTTTCCTTGGCAAGTGGAGGAAGAAGCCTAGAACTCTGTTCTCTTGCCTTTTTATTACTGTGCAGCCTTTCTCCTAGTCACTTTTTCAAACTCTTTGACTAGAGCCTGAAAGTAACAATAAAGTAAATGGAGAACCAAGACTTTATGATTAGAAGAAAACAACGGCCAGTAACAGGGACGGCAGATCTCAGTTCACCAAACCCATGTTTCTCATCTACTCACACTTCTAAGAGTGAATAATGACTTTCCCCAAATTGGGGCATCTTAATTTGTTACGTGAGTCCACTTTGCTCTCAGTTGCATCAGGCCAATAGCTGTGGAGCAACCCTACACTGAGCTGGCTACAAAAGCAGCTGCAGTTAAGCAGAGGGAGTCAGTGTGAGAGGCGTGAAGTAGCAGAAATAGGCTATGACTGGACTCTACTCCTTGCAGCTCCTTTAAAGGTCAAGAAGAAGCAGTTCTGCACCATCTGCTCCAAACAACTACAGAATGAAAGCCAACTCCAATTTTGAATTTAAAAGTAGCAAATTTCAAAAGCTTCCATTCAATAAGCCAAACATCCTCCTCAATATAAAGATTCTATAAATGTGGGAACCTATGAAGAGGTCAGTGCTTGACGGCATGTCTTCTGTGCCAAGGAAGAACACTACCTCAGTCAAAACGCCCTCACTCCTCGTGCTCTCAGCATCCCTTCTAACATCCATCCCCTCTCACAACACTCTCTACCAGGCTCTCTGGAAACCTTTCTCATTGAAAACATACCCACTCACCCACTCTCTCCACACTTTCTCCACATCCAGCTTTTAATGGCAGGCTCTTCTCTGAGGACAACACTTCCCCATCCAAGGAAATCCACGTATACCCCCACATCCTCTGCACTACAGGACCATAAAGTGGGGCATGGGAAGTCCTGCAATGCAGTGAACAGGGCAACCAACTGCTTATTGAACATCTTCACCTTGGAGATCCCAGAGGTACTCAAATTCCACATGTCCATAATTGAATGTATTCATCTTCCTCCATGCCAAAGCTGTTATTTTGGGGTTTTGTTTCTTTCTTTCTTTTTTCCAGCTTTACCGAGCTACAGTTAACCTATAACATTGTGTAATGTCCACAAGATGTCCAACATGGTGATCTGAAGTATGTGTATACTGCAAAATGACTACCACAATAAGGTTAGTTAACACATTCGTCACCTCACATAGCCACCTCTTTTAGTGCGTACACAAAACTGTGATTTTGTATTCTCTATTTCAGTTGATAGAGTCTGTCCATGCATGCTAGAAACATAGCAGTTATCTTTGACTTCTTCCTGTCCCTCACCTCCAACCCCACAATCAGTGACAAATTACTAGAGCTTCCCTCATATATATTTTAAAACTTATCTTTCTTCTGCATTCTACCACACCCCTAGTTTAGTCACCCACAGCAGCTTAACTGGCCTGACTCCACCCTAGTTCTCTCAGATTCAGACTCCCAAGTAACCAGAGTTCTCCCTCTGAAATACAACTGTGTCCTCATCGTTCTGTTTAAATTCTTCAATGGTCTGCTCTGCCTGGAGGATAAAGTCTAAGTTCCCTAACTCTGTTAGCTAGACCCTCTTTTATCCCATCCTTACCCATCTCTGCAGCACAGTATTTCACCTCTTACTTCCTCACTCTATTGCTTGTAGCTCTCAGCACACTTCATGCTGTTTGTTACCTCTGCACCTTTACTAATGTCATGCCCTCTCTGTCTGGGTGCTCACCACCTCTCTGTCCTCTCCCACACTTCACCTGGTTATCTCCCAGTCACTACTACATATGGTTCAGGTGTCTCGGCTGCTAGGAAGTCATTCCTGCCATTGTCCTTCATCTTTCACCACCCATAGACTAGGTTCCTTGCCTGTGTTCCTGTAAGAGACTTGGATGACCTCTATCACTGTATCTCTAGCACTTTCCACAATACTCACTACTAATACAGTTTAAAGAAACTATGATTTACTCATTCTTTGTTTCTCTAGCACCTAACACCAAGCCTAGCATGGTAGTAGATGCTCAAGAGACTTTTAATGACGGATGATTAAATTATTATAGGGATGTAAGACCCAGAGAATAAGTCTGTACCAAAATGTATCTGTTATCTATGGCTATATAACAATATTACAATAATCTAGGGGCTTAAAACAATACACAGTTATTGTCTAAGAGTTTCTGTAGCTCAGGAATCCAAGCAAAGCCTGGCTGGGTCTTCTGCCTTGGGGTCTCACAAGGCTGCCTTTAAGATGCTGGCCAGGGTTGTGGTCTCATATGGGGCTCGACTGGGGAAGGATCTGCTTTCGAGTTCATGCAGTTGTTTCCAGTATTCATTTCCCTGCAGACTGTTGGGCTGAGGGCCTCACTGGAACTGGAGGTTCCTCTCCAGTGCTTGCCACATGGGACTTTCCAACGTGGCCAGAAAAGGAGAGAGTGGCTCAGTAAGACAGACATTACAATCTTATGTAATGTAATCACAGAAGTAGTATCCCATCACCTTTGCCGTATCATATTTGCTAGAAACAAGTCACAGGTTCCCTCCCCCACTCAAGGGCATTACAACCAAGAGGTGGGAACCACGGTGAATCTAAGACTCTGTCTGCCACACAAAGATGTGGTTTTGAGAGAACTCAACAGAGGGGGTGTGTAGCTAAAACAGCAAGGAGAGGACTGAGAACAGCAAGAACATGTTAATTGTGTTAAAAAGAGTATGTTTATGTGCAAAACTTACTGCACAATCTTATTAATTTTTCTCTTTATGGAAATGACTTTTAGGTTACTAGAGAATTCCACAATTAATTTAAAAAAATCTGTAAAGCATAGATCTGGGTTTGGGGGCAAATACTAAATTTAAAGCATTGACCATTTTCTACTTCTACATTCTTATCAGCATCATTATTTTTGTAACTGGCTCTGTAGATCAGCTAGACTCTTCTTAAATCATTTATTTTTCATCCATTTTACAAGGTGTTTGGGGCCCAGGAAGCAGAGCTTTATTTAATATATCTCAATAATTTATAGCCAACAATACACTGAGGGAAATGTCAACCTCATAAAAACTGAAATTTGAAAAGTGAGAAATGTTCAAACTTTCCTCAGAGAAAGAGAAATTTATGAAAATAAAGCAAGTCAAGGAAGTATATTAAAACATTTCAAAACATAAAGAATGTGTTCAACGCATCAGCAAATTTTAGATGTGTCCCCGTGAGCTGTGCCACATCTATTACAAACATGGCAGCCTATGACTGCTTTGTGACTAGGCCTGTCACTCTTCAGACAAATCAGCACCGAATGTGGCCAGTGACACAGTGGTCACTTCAAGGTAGAACTTTGCCTCAAGGCCTTCCTATATCCTCCCTTAAAAGGGCTTCGATCCTTTTTATAAATGTTATGTTTCCCCTGTGAGTGGCTCTCTGCTCCCTCTGATTCGGGGTTAATCACAACTGTTATGGAGAAGGTCCCCAGTGCCGCTCAAGAGGTATCACGAATGAGGAAAAAGGAAAAAAACAACTTCTGGCTTTCTCCCAAAACATACAGCTATTAGCAATCATATGCAAAGACCTGGGGACCAGACCAACCTGGCCTCCAGAGAGGCAAAGAGGTCAAATTCTCCACAGTAAAAATAGCCTCTCAGGCCTCTCTTTAGTTCTCTTATCAGGGAATAAGGAGAGAATTTTCCAGTGAACTTTTAAGCTTCTGTGTAATTTCTGAGGCATAGCTATTATCTACAATTAGATTTTCAGGGTTTACCCAATGAAATTCAATAGCACTCCGAGGATTCAACTGGAAAAGTACCCTTTCTCAAGGGCAACCAGATTATAAAGGGTATGGCTAATGCCTCAGGTAAGGGTTTAAAATGCTGAGGTTGGGATTTTAACATTAAGCCCGCAAACGTACCAGTCCTGGCGCTAAAGTGGCTGACATTGGGCTCCAGCTAAGCATCAAGAATTTACAAAAGAGCATGGATGAGGGTTCTAGAATCAGAACAATCAGCCTTACTAGCTGGGCGGGTTGTTTCACTTCCCTGAGCCTCAGTCTTCTTCCCTACAGATTGCCTATTTCTCGGACTGGCAGCCTGAATCCGGGTTCAGACATCTCCGAGCATATTCGGTGAGCTTGGAGGAAGGGCAGTCTATCAGCAACTGAATTTATCTAAATACAGAAGAGAGCCAGGCTCACCAACTTGACTCAGGTTGGAGGGTAGCAGTGATCTTGAATTCAGCAGGGTAGAGACTACACAGATCCATCCCCAGCCTAGACCTATGGGCTTGAGCTGAGCCCAGAAAGAGGAGGCCGACACGGAGAAACCAGAAGAGGCTTTTCGATGAGGGGCTCTAGGTGACATGTGGGCGTAAGCAAGCTGCTCTGGTGTCCCCGAGGCAAAAGTATGACAACCTGAGAAAGGAGCGAACTCCCCTTTCACACGTGACAATGTGGCCTTATTGTAATCTAGGCTCCAAGGGACACAGAATATGTGGTACCCTGAGGATGCATTCAACAAAACTTACCAGATAGGGCTTCCCTGGTGGCGCAGTGGTTGAGAGTCCGCCTGCCGATGCAGGGGACACGGATTCGAGCCCCGGTCCGGGAAGATCCCACATGCCGCGGAGCGGCTGGGCCCGTGAGCCATGGCCGCTGAGCCTGCGCGTCCGGAGCCTGTGCTCCGCAACGGGAGAGGCCACAACAGTGAGAGGACCGCGTACAGCAAAAAAAAAAAAAACTTAGCGGGTATTAGCTGAGCACTTATACTGTGGTTGGGAGAACAGAGACAGGACTGGGGCGGAAGGCACCAGAAGCCAAGGTCGAGGTACAGAGTTGCACTCTACACAGGGGGGCTCAGAGGGGAAGACAGGAGAGAAGACACCCCCCGCAGGAACCCGCAGGTATTCGAAGGGAATTTTGCCAGGGTGAGATCATATGGTTACAGGTGGGGACAAGTGTCTAATTAATCATTAACATCAGTCTGACCCTCACTCTCATTATACAAGTAGGACAAGCTAGGGAGCTCAGGGTCATTACCATTATTATTTGCAGTGGGAAAAATTTGGAAATTAAAAAAATAAATAAATCCAGATTTCACAAAATGTTCTTCAAAGCAAAGCAGGAGAGAGGAAGAATATTCCTCCAGTGATTGTGAGGCACGAAACTGCTCCTATCATCAGACAAAGTTAAATTGTGCTAGTTCAATTTCCTTACAGTGTCTCACGGTTTTTCCCAGCTTCTCTCCTCCTGGCTTCCTCATCTTCCCAGAGCCCCATGCAAAACCACATCTCTGGGGGACGAGCAGGGGCTGCTGTAAGGCCGCTGCTCAGATTAGGCACGGGATGGAAACTCAGGTCACATTTCATAAAAGATGACTTCTGAGAAATACCAAATCTGCTTCCCACAGCTCACGAGTTCTTCAAAGTCCATTTTAATTACCAATGTTTCAAAGGAAAAGTCCTTTGTCTACTTATTCTTTAAACAGGGAGTTCAGGTTTTCTCCCATTTGAAATTGCTTTATTGATTTGACTGGCAGCAATTCTCTTAGGTGGGTATCACCAGCAGATCCCATTCAGCTAAGCACTGGATTCGATTACTGTCAAGTAAACAACTTACCACCCATGCAGATTCCATCCCCAATGAAATCCCCGTGTTACTGAATTGAACACTTCTTTATGAAAGGAAACGGAAAAGACCCTCTCAGCAAAAGGCACACCTTCATGCCATATTGTGCGTGGTGTGGTTCCCTGAGCTGTAGGGACACTGTGCATGGAAGACCAAGGAGGTGTAAGGCAGCAAACTCAGCCCTGCATCTACATCAGAACTGACTCTCAGGAGGGTGATGTGTAACATGGATCACTATGAACTATGTCTCAAAAGTATTTATATCTTTAGACCTACTTATACCATTTGTAGGAATTTGTACTAAGAATAGAAAGTGAGTGTAGAAATTCACAAGGACGTTCATGGCAATGTTATTGATGGGTGAAAAAAATGGAAAGAAATTAACGCTCAATGATAGGAAATGGTTAAATAAATTAGCCAATTAAATATTCTACAGGTATTTTCAGACATTTAAAAAATACAGCAGAACATACACATATAGAAATGATACTATAATGAGCAAAGCAAATTTCTACTGTAATACAAAAAACTATAATTTATAAAACATATACATTTGTACATAGAATAAAGAGCCAAAGGATAGACCCCAAAATGTTAACATTACTTATTTTTAGGTGGTAGTTTAATGGGTAATCTTAATTTTCCTCTTTTGTCTGAGTTTGTAAATTTTCAGTAAAAACATGTGTTACTTTTTTAATAATAAAAAATAAAGTATTTTGGTTAAAGTTAGAAGAGAACTAAAAATAATCTAGCCCAAGCTTTCATTTTTAAATATAGCAATGGTCGAGCTTCAGGAAGTGTACTGGGCAAAAAGAAACTCTACCACCAATAAGGGAAAAGAATTTCTTAAACTGTTATTCACATTCATGTTACCTCTAAATAAAATTTGTAATTAAGTGAATTACAAACTTATCAAAATAATCTGACTTATTATGAAACTAGAGCCCCTCTAGACGAGTAGTTCTTCAGGTTTTCTGCGTCACTGAGACCACATCTTGAAATATTTGATTAATGCCATCAATGCAACTCCCAGAAAATGCACAAAGCTCTAATAAAGGGAAGTTTAGCACGTTGGTTCAGGAATTCACAGAGACCCAAAAGCCGGTCCATGGGTTCCATACAGCAGTGTTGTATGCTGTGACATGAAATCGTATGACGTGGAACAGAAAATGATAGAATAAAGAAGAATAAAAGGGAATAACATAAAATAGATCATGCGTCTATGATGGGTCAGTAATATTTTGTGAAATTTTGGGCTCACAAAATTTAAAAAATTAACTATTTTTAACATCTGGATAAATCTAAAGAATATTCAATGATTTAATTTATTCTTTTAGGTGTCTGTGTATTCTAGATTGTGATTAAGCTTTCTCGTCATGCGGCAGGGTTAATCTGTAGCAAAGTGACTATCCCAGAAGCCCGTTACTTGGGTTAAAAAAAATCCTGCACTAGAAGGGTAAATAGCATGAGGGTGATTTAACCAAGCATCAACTACACCTTTTGGAGGAAATAAGGGAAAAGAGTGGAATTTCTTACACCTCCTATAAAAAGTTACCTACTGCTGCTTGGAAAAAATAGATGTTAAAAATTTGGGTCAGGGCCTGAGCAAGCAGTTTTGGATTCTTTCTGGTCTATATTCCTTACGTATCAATACTTAACATTAATTATTTCTAATTATGATTTATTTACCACCTTTAAATATGGACAACATTCACTCATTTACTACTCTGATTTCTGTGAAAGTGAATCATAGCTGGCCACACGCAAACTCATTTTCTCTTTCTTTCTCTCTCTCATTCATTCTCTGTCTCCTTCATTCATCTCCCCGCCTTTTTCCCAGAACAGAGCAACAGCTAGAAATGGGAAAATTCTACAGAACTGATTGAATCTGAGACATCCATACCAACCACAAGGAGACAAATGTCTGTTTCAGACTGTCTCCAGCTCCTGCCAAATGCCTGAACCCAGTGGATCTTCCATCAGAATGGTGGATTTGTGTCCCATCAAGACAACTGATTAAATCAAGTTTTCTCTCACACCTGTTTCAGCATGAGCCACTGAACAGCTCTCAAACACCCCTTGTCAATAGGACAGACGCACACCTCCTTAGTTTTGTGGGAAGCCCTTGTAACTGTTTTAGTTCTCACTCAGGACAGTGTAGACAGAGGAGGGAACTGGTGCCAGGTGGGGGCTCTTCGTTAGAACCGCTGCTGTTTTCCTGCTCTGTCCTTTGGAGCTTTGACACGCAGGCCTACACCATCTGTGGCAGGACAGCCCATGGAAACCAAAGCTGAGGCCAAGGTCACCTTTAGCACTTTCAGCCCTTCTGTTCCCTCCCCCAGGTGCTCCTCAAAGAGTATTTGCAAAAAGGGTCATTGCCCTGCATGAAAGTGTGGACGCAGAACGAGAACGTTAGGCCTTACTAGGAGATAGAATTATTATTAACTCATTACATGTGGAAAGCACTCCATTACATAGGCTACATCTGGCCCTGACCCGAGAGTTTCAAAGGCAGTTCCAAATAAAGGAAAGGAATTTTCAGGGAAGAAATTATCTAAGGTCAGTAAGAAACAGGCCCAGGATGAATCACAAATTAGGGTGAAGGCCAGGGAGCTGATCATAAGACTTTTTTTTTTTTTTAATTTAGGCAAAACTTGCATGACACGAAATCAACCATTTTAAAGTGTACCGTTCAGAGGGATCTAATACTGTGCAATTACCACCTATATCAAGTTCCAAAACACCAGTATCACCCAGAAAGAAAACCCTGTACCCACTCAGCAGTCACTCCCTGATCCCAGGATCTTGAGCTCAAAAGCAGATCTGACACTGTGAGGTCTGGTCACAAAAGGTCTAAGCTGAGTATAACGTCAGGCAGGAACTTTGCTCTTCTCCTCCATCCCTGTATCATTCAGCATTGCTGAAGCGATGCTGAATGATTGGGAACCAAACTGAGTAGCACAGCAGAGAACGTGACTTGTCACTTGTCACTAAGCCAGTATTAACCCCTCTCTGTCTACCCCCCAGACACTGAGCTGGGCCAGGCCATCAGTTCTGGAATTTAGAGACCTGAAGGGGCCTGACACCCAAGTAAGAGTTAAGGAGGACCAAATTTGAAGACATGAGGTTTAGCGAGCACTTCCAAAGTGACAGAAGTTTTACTTTATCCCATTTAACTCCCCATGGGGACACTTGGGTCTTAAGGAAGCAATTTGTGTGAGCTCACTCAGCTGGAGAGAGGCAGAGCTGGGGCTGGGGCCTGGGCAGTGCAGCCCAAAGTATTTGCCTCCTAACGCTAGACCATGGCCATTTTACAGACGAGGAAACTGAGGCTCAGAGCAAAAGCAGCAGGAACCCAGGGAATCAAAGATACTACAGGCTTCAGGACACTTCAACATCAGGATGGGCAGGAAAGCTGCCAACTAGATGGGTGAGTTCACATCTGAGTCCAAAAGGGAGAGTCCTCACTCTGGCGATGCAATCAGAGGCAAGACTCCATGCCCTGGTGATACTGCAAGGTTGTACAGGTTGTAGGGTGAACCCAAAGGTATGACTAGAAGGCAAACCTAATCTATAAAGTGATCCACAGAACCCACTTACGTAATGTTGTAATGTAAAACGTCACTTTCTAAGCACCTAAATACCCACTGTTTTTAAAGCTTTCAATGTTTCTGTTAAAAAGAATATTGTTGGGGCTTCCCTGGTGGTGCAGTGGTTGAGAGTCCGCCTGCCGATGCAGGGGACGCGGGTTCGTGCCCCGGTCCGGGAAGATCCCACATGCCGCGGAGCGGCTGGGCCCGTGAGCCATGGCCACTGGGTCTGCGCGTCCGGAGCCCGTGCTCCGCAATGGGAGAGGCCACAATAGTGATAGGCCCGCATACCGCAAAAAAAAAAAAAAGAATATTGTTGGAGCAGATGGCAATGTCAATCCCAGCAAATGGTCTTTCTCCCTCTTCCTCCTCAACTTTTTAGAGTTCAGTTTTGTCTCTTTTTCTCAGGGAAAACAGAGGACAGAGTGGTCAGTGTGCCTGGTAGTTTAAGCCTCAGTGACAACACTCTGAACGAGACACTGCTCGCTACCCACTTTCAGACACGGAACCCGAGGCCCAGAGAGGTGAACTGCAGCAGCAGATGTCTCTGCAGCCGGCTGGCACCTCCGAGGACAGCAGCCACGGGGACTGGGACACGTGAGAATTAGGAGAAAGAGGACGTGGAAGTGATGTCCGGGACGTCAGGAACGACACTGAAGAATTTCCCCCATGACAGAGCTACTGCAACAGAGAAACAGTTCTGAGACTACACTTAGGACAGAAATTTCACCCCCCACCTGGTGTTGTCTAGGAAGCAGTGGCTCTCTTATTCCTTGGTTTGCTCAGTAAAGCCCAACACATTACTAATATTTGAAATTTTTCTTTCTGTATTGCTTTCTCTGGGGTTATAATCTTAAGTTATTTGAAAAGATTTTAAGTGAGTGTACTTTATTTTATTCCTATGTTAAGTGTGATTTTACTCTTATTGGTGATTTTATTCCATGTAGGAAAACAATGTCCTGAAGTAAATAAATATTCAATTAACTAAATAAATAGAATCTAACAGGAAAATAGGATTCACTTTGTTCGTCTATTATTATTCGGGAAAAAGATGACACAATGAAAATGTTAGCTCCTGTACTACAAGACTTGCAGGAACCATGTGTTCCTGTAAAAGTACCAGTAGCATAAAATCACAAATCTCCCAAGTGCCTGGGATGCTGTCTACACGGACCACATGAAAGCCTAACAAATACAAGGCTTCAAAGGTGCACTTTAACAGCCAGTATCTTCCCACATCTATGAACTGTTCTCTAACTATCCATCTGTCGGTCTATCCATTTGTCCATATACCCATCCATCTATCAACTATCTATCTATCTATCTATCTATCTATCATCTATCTATCTATCATCTGCTCTGTTGCTAACATAAAACATTCAAGACTGTGAACAGATAACTTCCCAGCCAGGTAGGTATCTTTGGCTCTCTTGTTGAAGAGTCAACACCTCTTAACCCATAGCTGTATAAGCGAAGTTCCAACTGAAGATGACTGAGAGTTGTGTGTAAACATTAGGCAGAAATTACAGGTTCTGCTCAGTGCTTTGTGACCGCCTGGAGGGGTGGGATACGGAGGGTGGGAGGGAGGGAGATGCAAGCGGGAAGAGATATGGGAACATATGTATAACTGATTCACTTTGTTATAAAGCAGAAACTAACACACCATTGTAAAGCAATTATACTCCAATAAAAAAAAAAAAGAAAATCTACAAACAACAAATGCTGGAGAGGGTGTGGAGAAAAGGGAACCCTCTTGCACTGTTGGTGGGAATGTAAATTAATACAGCCAGTATGGAGAATAGTATGGACGTTCCTTAAAAAACTAAAAATAGAATTACCATATGACCCAGCAATCCCACTACTGGGCATATACCCAGAGAAAACCATAATTCAAAAAGACACATGCACCCCAATGTTCATTGCAGCACTATTTACAATAGCCAGGTCATGGAAGCAACCTAAATACCCATCGACCGAGGAATGGATAAAGAAGTTGTGGTACATATATACAATGGGATATTACTCAGCCAGAAAAAGGAACGGAATTGGGTCATTTGTAGAGACGTGGATGGACCTAGAGACTGTCATACAGAGTGAAGTAAGTCAGAAAGAGAAGAACAAATATCGCATATTAACGCATATACGTGGAATCTAGAAGAATGGTACGGATGAACCGGTTTGTAGGGCAGAAATTGAGACACTGCTGTAGAGAACAAACGTGTGGACACCAAGGGGGGAAAGCGGCAGGGGGGTGGGGGGGTCGTAGTGTGATGAACTGGGCGATTGGGATTGACACGTATACAGTGATGTGTATAAAATGGATGACTAATAAGAACCTGTTGTATAAAAAAAGAAATAAAAGAAAAAAAAAAAAAGAAATTACAGGTTCTGTGTGCCTTGGGCCAAACGAGTTTTGGTCCTGCCATCATGGGCAATACAGAGTAATGGTATAGAATGCGGGCTCCAGAATTTCGCTGCCTGTGTTCAAAGCCCGAGCTCCTCTCTTCCCAGCTCTGTGTTCCTAAGCAACTTACTTAACCTCTTGTCTTTGTTCTGCTGTGAAACAAGGTGATATTAATATCAACCCCGAGGACTGGATTAAGCGAGCCATAAGTACAGTACTCAAACCACACCTGGCACCTACCGGGCACTCAATAACGATTACTCTGTCTACAGATCATTTTACATCTGGTTCTTTAACAGCAACCAAATTAGTATAGACGGCTGAGCAAACTGTGCTCTCTCTCCCATGTTATTTTCCCCAAATGCCATCAGAAGCTATGGAGTATAAGTCTTGAGAAACATACCACCACTCATCTTTTTTTCATAACTCACCGATAGCTTCTGTAGCTCTATTCATCTTCCCGCAGAGCTTTAAATGACAGAACTTCTAACATTCCCGAAGCTGATCGGCAGATAATGTAACACAGTTTAAAAGCCCGTTTAAAAAAAAATAAGAAAACTCTTTTATTCAAAGAAAAATTTCCTTGAGCTAAGCCACTTCACTCACCTCAAAGAGAAAAGCGCATTTCTATAACATGCTGGCCCATTTTAGCGACAGGATGAAATAAAAGAACTTACCCAGTCTGAATCTATCATCGGGGGAAAAGAAGAAATATTATCTCTATCATTTAAATTCATTTCTGATATATTTTTGTATCGAGGGGTATAAATAATGCTTGATGGCATTTTGGAACCATGGATTCATGCTCCAGTGTGTCCTATTACCTTCCACTCTGTAGTCACAGTGAACAGGATCCCGTGGTGAGCTCAGAGAGCTGTTTCAGACAGAAAAGTGGGAAGGGAATGGCCTCTCCCAGGGCTCCGATGTGTCTGAGTGCACTTCTTCCCTCCCACCACTACTACCCTCCCAGTGGGTGCTCTGAGGCCTGGCTGTGAGCCACCACGATGTCCTTGGGAGAGGGTCTCAGGGCCTGGCAGTGATCTACAGTCATTGCCATGCCCTGAAATGGCCATCTTCCCACTGCCCAGGGAAGCCAGTACAGCAGAGGGAGTCGCCCAAGGCTGGTTTGCCTACTGGGAGGGGGAAACAAGCTTCCTTCCGAGCCCTTTCCTAGGAAAATACTTATCCAATAAGCAAATTGTTATCTGCATCTCATGTAAACATGTATGCCTTTATTTCTTATCTGTTTAAAGAACACACCACAACTGGAGACATTTTAGCTCACAAATTTACCACCCTGGTTGTTGGTAGAAATAAAAATGGGATAAAGCTCACTAACGTATTTTGCTGTTAGGTTCTACAAGTCATGTTTTACAGCGTGTGTGTGTGTGTGTGTGTGTGTGTGTGTGTGTGTGTGTAGTAAGAATTGGCAAAGAAAAGTACAGCACGGTGAAACAACTAAAAAAGTATTCTCTCATCTTCCCTCAAACGTTAAGTAAAGGTTAGTAGGTCCACCTTGGTGTGTGACCATGTCCTGAAGAAATTATTGATCCAAAGATGTTCAGACAATGGTCTCATATAGAAGAGCATGAAAAAGAGCAGGTAGAAAAGAAGGAACCAGAGTACACATTCAATTCTTGCCTGACATCCTGATTTTGAGGAGAAAACTCTTCAGACTTCATAGATTTCTAGTGGACCCAGAAAAGTCTTGTTTCATTTGGTTAAAGAGATTTGATTGATCTTGGCTAAATACTGCCAAGGCTAACTAGTATGATGAAAGTATCATTATTTTATCATTATCAGTATCATTATATCAGAAAATAGCGATACTCAGTAAACCTACTGTGAAATCTTAAAACAGGACAAATACTCAAAACCGTCTGGACCACACTTAAACTCATACAACCATCTACAGGGCACTGCTAGGTGCTGCTAGGCACTGAGTGGGGGGTCAGGACCCTGCAGGTGGTGATGGGTAGGGTCCCTGAACACAAGGCGTGTCCTACAAGACAGGGAGTTGAAAGTGTCATTGTGACACGCAGACTCTGAGAGTTTGCTACCAGCTGGAAAGATCACAGAGGCTTCTTAAAAGAGACAGTATTCCAAATCCACTTTCAGTTAAAAGCAGGATTTCAATAGGCACAGATAGGGGAGGGGAGAGCGGGAGTTAGAGGAGAAACTGGTCTCTCCTGGCTGTGAACATGCATATCCTACCTCTATTTAAATTTATTTATTTAATTTATTTATTTATTTTTGGCTGTGTTGGGTCTTCGTTGCTGCGCGTGGGCTTTCTCTAGTTGCGGCGAGTGGGGGCTACTCTTCGTTGCAGTGCCCAGGCTTCTCATTGTGGTGGCCGCAATTCTCATTCTCTTGCTGCGGAGCACGGGCTCTAGGCTCGTGGGCTTCAGTAGTTGTGGCATGCAGGTTCAGTAGTTGTGGCTTGCGGGCTCTAGAGCGCAGGCTCAGTAGTTGTGACACACGGGCTTAGTTGCTCCGCAGCATGTGGGATCTTCCCGGACCAGGGCTCAAACCCGTGTCCCCTGCAGTGGCAGGCAGATTCTTAACCACTGGCCACCAGGGAAGTCCTCCTGCCTCTATTTAAAATGCTCCCTGTCTAGAGGGGTGGGATAGGGAGGGTGGGAGGGAGGGAGATGCAAGAGGGAAGAGATATGGGAACATATGTATATGTATAACTGATTCACTTTGTTATAAAGCAGAAACTAACACACCATTGTAAAGCAATTATACTCCAATAAAGATGTAAAAAAATAAAAATAAATAAAAATAAAATGCTCCCTGTCACTCATGGGACGGAGTAAAGCCCCCTCCTTGACCTGTCCCCTCCCCCCTCTCCGGTTCATTCCTACTGTACGGATTTCTCATCCCAGGGAGTAGGTACATGCAATTCCCTGGGGTTTGTCTCTGCTCTGCTTTCCACCCTCAAGCTTTTACACACAGGTTCCTCTTCCTGGAACTCCGTTCCCCCCTCCCCTCCCAGCTCCCCACATGTCCTGGTTCCCTCCAGATTCCTCAAGCTCAGTCCCCTCAGCGGAAGGGTCTTCATCATCCCAGTGGAGTGAGGGCCAACGTGTTGAGAAGCCCAGCCTACACCCAGGCGGGCAGGAAACTCCACTCAGCCCTTTGGCTGGCAGAAGAACAATTCGCCTACAGCTTCCACCACGCTGCACTTGGCCTGGAGGAGAGGAGAGCAGCTGGAACCCAGCGTCCTCGTAGCCAGTGGTACCCAGGGCCAACCCCATGTTCTCTCCAGGGCTCTCTGACCCATTAGAGCGGGGCTGCTTCTACTGCCTCTGGGTCAGCGCTGGGGGAGGGCTCTGGCCCAAACTGCTGGTAGCTACTTTAGAAGGCAGGGTTCTCAGTGCCTTTGGCCCCGCCGTTGCTCCTAAGCCATAAATCCAGGAAAACAGGAATAAAACTGAGTTACTCAGCTGATGTTACACTCTATTACAGAATCCATCAGGGTGTGTCCCACTTTCCTGCTCATGCATCTGGGGGCCCTACTGGACCCAGAGCTCCCTGAGCATAGGGAAGGTGTGTCATTCATTGCTTTAGCGTTAGTCCTTGGTAAAGCTAAGTGTGTCATCCATCCGTGATGGTGGAAGGCAGGAGAGAAAAGCAACAAATATGAAAGGGAACAGCAGAAAATACAGTAGAAAAGAAGGTTGGCCCAGATCACTGAAAGCTTTAAATGGCAAAATAAGAAACCGAGAATACAGATGATGGTGAGGAAGAGGAAAATAATGGCATTACTGAGCACCTACTATGTGCTAGGCACAGTTCTGAGTGCTTTCCACATGTTGTCAATAAAGGCGAGGATTCGAGGAAGATTCTGGAACAGCAGAGTGGTGGGATCAGAATGATGCCTTATGAAGATTTATCTGACAGCAGCAGGTAACAGGGGCAGGCAGCGGGGGAAGAGGTGGTAGTGATCCCACAGAGAGCACGTGTGGGATGTGCAGAGGAAATGGAAAAGCCAGGGCAGAGGCAGAACCAAGGCTCTCACAAAGGACAGAGTGACAGTGAGGAAGAGACTGAAACTCTGATAATGGGAGGAAAGGGAGGAGGGAAGATGATGGGTGATGTTGGTTCTACGTGCCGCCAGGCAGGCATAGAGACGCGCACTGGAGCCAGAGGAGGGAGCAGAGCTTGAGACAGGCTCGGGATCCTCGCAGGTGGATGCTCTGCAGTTACGAGGATGGGCCTTCCAAGAGTGCAGTGTAGTCAAGGCAGAGCCTGGGGGGGGGGGGTGATGGGGAGGGATGCAATTTCAGTAGAAAGGTTGTGGAGGAAGAAGGAGGTAAGGATACCGCTTCCGAGACACGTGATGGGGAAAAGAAGGAAGAGAAGAGAAGTGGGGGACAGCTTTCTCTGCTCCTCTCAGGCCCCAGGAAACTTTATGATGTCTGAAGGCTGGAGGGAAAGATCTGCTGGAGAAAGACGGCAGATGCCACAGGGAGAGCCTTAACTAATGAAACAAGGTCCCAGCGGAAGTTAGAGGAGGCAGAAACAAGTGGCAAGTGCAAAACTTAGCTTCGGAAAGCTTTTTCTTTTCCTTGCAATTCGAAAGAGGAGGAAAGTGGATTAAGAATAAAAGGATAAATTTGGGGGATGGAGAGGGGGAAAGCTGAGGGCTTTCTTTTCAGAGGGTTTTTCCTTCCTGGTGATGTGTAAGAGGGATGGAGGGGAGGACAGTGCTTGGAGGAGTGGAAAGGTCTGAACCAGGCATTGCCACAGGGAACAGAGGGGTCGTCAGTCGGTCACCGGATCACCTGACCACCAGCCCAGCCACTCCAGGCTGATCCATCTCCCCAGGGGGTCAGAGTGATATTGTTGTTACTGTTGTTTCAAATGGGGGAGAACAAATCTTAAAATGTTTTTTTCTCCCAAAGACACTATAAAATAGCATAACAAGAGGAGACTTAAAGGTGTTTATATCTTCTCTCTTTACATTTTCCCGTTACACTCCAGTGAGCCGGTCTACAACTGGTTCGTATAAAGCAGTCAAAACAAATCCGAAGCTAGATTTCTCCATTACATAACCAGATGGTCAATTCATTGTACAGTCGCTCCCAGCTTCACAGAATATAACAGCACACTCTCCAACGCTACAACAAAAGGCAAGTCTCCCTCCAGCATTCTTGATGTAAGAAGAGTTTTTAAAAATGTTTCAGTGTAACCATGCCGAGGGGTAGGAGGGTGGGGAGGAATGGAATGGGACTCTGAGATTAGCAGATGCAAACTATTATAAACAGAATGGATAAACGACGAGGTCCCACTGTATAGCACAAGGAACTACATTCAGTATCCTGTGATAAACCATATGGAAAAGAATATGATAAAGAATGTGTACATATGTATAATTGAGTCACTTTGCTGTACAGCAGAAATTAACACACTGTAAATCAACTAAGCTTCAATAAAATACATTTTAAAAAAAGTTTTAATGTAACCACAATAACACACATAAAGGTGTATATGGATTTATGATAGTTATATCCATTTTGGGAATGAAAAAATAAGACAGCATCAGAATCCTGCATCTAGTTTTTAAATTGTGTATTAAATGTAAAATATGTTTAATAAAATATTTTCAGGCAGGGGGTTATTCCACAGCTGACTGAAATCTATCTCACCATATATTCTGCACCAATGACTATTTCCTTGTAGCTGAGACAGCCTAAGACAAATTTATAGGAACTACTTCACACTGTATCCCTGAACATTTAAATTAAAAACAAAATCTTATATGTTAATTTTTATAAAATTAGGCAGAATCATAGTTCAAAAAGAAAGAAAAGGTCTTACCTGTTGTAAAATAATAATACAAGTAGAAATGCAACAGCCAAGCCATCCGGAAATGTTATTCCAGCCAGATGGGGGTGGGAGGGAGAAAAAAAGTTGTGATCAACAGTGATATAAAAACATTTCATTTTCTAAACAAACAAACCAAAGCATCGTAACAAAATGAGCATTAACAATCATTTTATAAAGGATGAAATAAACTATAGAACCCATCATTTTGCTGTATGTTAGCTTCTCAATACAAATAGAACTATCCAACATAGAAACAGTAATTCCAAACAGAAATTATTTTTATTTACATGATAGAGCAATTTGTTTTAAACTTAAGAACTGGAGTAGGCAAACTACAGCCCACAAGCCTAATTTGCCCACCGCTTGTTTTTATAAAGTTTTGTTGGAACACAGCCACACCCATTTGTTTATGTATCGTCTGTGGCTACTTTTGGGATACAATAGCAGATCTGAATAGTTGCTAGAGAGTCCACATGACCCTTAAAGCCTAAGTATTTACTATCTGACTCATTACAAAAAATGTTTGCTGACTCCTGTTTAGGAGTAAATGGTAAAATTATTCCTTTACCTTTTCCTTCTCAGACAATTCCATCCCAATCGGCCTTAACATGTGCTGCCCAATATGGTAGCCACTAGCCACGTGCGACTACCGCGCACTTGAAATGTGGCCAGTCAGAATTGAGATATATAAAATACACGCCAGTTTTCAACAGAAAGTAAAAAGCTCATTAATAAATTTTAAAATATTGATTACATACTGAAATAATACTTTTGATACACTGAGTTAAATAAAATATGCTATTAAAATTAAGTCAGGGGCTTCCCTGGTGGCGCAGTGGTTGAGAGTCCGCCTGCCGATGCAGGGGACACGGGCTCGTGCCCCGGTCCGGGAAGATCCCACGTGCCGCGGAGCGGCTGGACCCGTGAGCCATGGCCGCTGAGCCTGCGCGTCCGGAGCCTGTGCTCCGCAAGGGAGAGGCCACAGCTGTGAGAGGCCCGCGTACCGCAAAAAAAAAAAAAAAAAAAAAATTAAGTCAAATACGTTACTTAAAATTCCAGCCATTTCTTTTTTTTTTTTTAATGTGGCGACTAGAAAAATTTTAAATGCATACGAAGCTCACCTTTTATTTCTATTACACAGTGGTGGCCTAGAGTCAAGGCCCAAAACAAATAATGCTCTGAGGACTAGGTCCTTCCAGGACCTGACCCTAAAATAACACACAATTCAACTTACAACGGTGTGTAGGCTATACTCCTGGCAGCAAATGGTAGATAATTGATCTGCTTTTCGATTTGCTTAGTAACTGAATTGTACAACTTGTCTGGATAATTTGGTGCTTGAGATGGTTTAAAAAATGAGTGAAAATGTTCAGTTACTAGCTACGTACAGACACAGTTTAAGTTGTTGGCCTCAAACTGCCTAGGAGCAAAAACTTTTGGTAAGGGCCAATTACATCCTTCATCTTCCCTCATTACATAGGTAGGAATAATGTGAGCTCTCACTTCCCGCAAGTTCAGTGCAGCATATAAGTAAGGGCAGGTGACAGGGAGGGGCAGAAAAAAAATCAAGTTCCTGTTAGTACGTATGTGCCAAATGCAAAAAACAGATTTGAACAAAATACAACCTATCTTATATAATTCATACTTCACACGTATTCTGTTTAACACTTACGTCACTTAATACCCAAAAGTCGTTAGATACAGAATTCTTTTAGCATCAGTTGCCCCATTGATTAGGCGTATTATTTCCGTATAAGTCTATGTAGTAAAATTAGACAAACTGATGAATGTTTACATAGATGATGAGAAGTCAGCAGCCCTGGAAATGACTATTCACCTCATCACATCCACAGTGTTTGTGAAATATAACATCACATCCCAGATCGTAAACATCCCTTTCTCCCAAGGCCACACAGAGCCAATCACATGCAGTGTGTCTGTGATGGAAACAGGCTGATTTTTCACCACTTGTGAAAGCAGTCTCATTACTCAAGCAACAAGCAACCGCCGTGGGGCAGGCACGGCAAGAAAAGGAGGGGAGCAAAGCACCTCCCCTCACCCCCAGCATTTCCATGACATTTTAAAAATTAAGCTATTTCCAAGGCAATGGAGCAATGGAGGCCAAACCCCAAAGTTCTTCAGGGAATGAACTGAGGTCCAATGCTCCTAACGTGCTGGTCGGAGCTTCCCCAGTGCTTTCTGTCATGTTTCAACTATCCAATCACCTCTCTGCTATGGACCCCAGGCCAGGCCGGTCCACTCTGCTGGATGGTGAGGGATACAGGGGTGGGCAACAGCTAGTCCTTCCTTGCTCCAAAGATGCTTGGAATCAAAAGGGAGATCAGATGAGCACAGCTAAAGAAACAGGATATAGGGCAGACCAAGGTAGATCCGGAGCAGAAAAGCAACATGCTAGGAGCATTCACAGATGGGAAAGACCCTTCCTTTTCAACTAGAAGAGAGTCAGGGAACTTTGCGTGGAAAGGACGGCTCTAGATGAAGAGTGATGAAAGGATTCTGTGTCGAGAGAATTACCTAAGAAAGGTAAGGAGGCAAAAACGCGGTGGGCATGTTGAAAGAATGGTAAGCAGCACATCTTGGCTGGAACATGGATTTAGGGATTAGAGTCAGATAATGTGAACAGCATGTTGGAAATGGGTCACGGAGAGTGTCTCCATGCTGCACAAAGAGACCCAGACTTCATCTGGCAGGCAGGGAAGAATCACAGAAGACTCCCAGTCAGGAAAATGGCAAGATGCAGAATGACACAGAGGCCAGAGCCCTGGACGGGGCATCACGAAGCCCTGAGTCGTGGGAGGTGCGCTCCCACCGCAGGGGTGACTCTGGCTTTCTGGGACCATATTTCGTTGTTGCTGTTTTCTTGGAGGTGGGCTGGAACAGACAATCTCTAAAAGTCCCTCATGCATAAGAATGTCTGCGTCCAGGAGGAGAGCTGTGTTTGGGGAAGACCGATGTGACATTAGTGTAGACCCAGGCTGGAGCCTAGGACCAGGAAGGAGGGGACAGCAACACAAGGGACACATGGAAATGAGAACCCCAGCGTGTGTGTCTGAAAAAGGAAGAGAGGGCAGCATAGAAACACCTGAAGCATTGAGAAAAGAAAATTCTATCAGGCTTATTTATTTAAAATATTGGTAGAACAGAAAAGAAGGAGTCACAGATGATTGTAAGGTTTGGTGTCTGGGTCTCAGAAGACCTGCACCCTCAGCAATTCAACTGGAACCAGTCGACATTTATTAATCAACTCTGTTGGTAGACAGACCCTGTGCTGGGCAAGGGTCTCGGAGATGAGTAAGACAGGGAGGCTCCCTGTGGCCAAGCACAAGGGTGAGGCTTCTGCTGGTCTGCATTTTTGTTTCTGCTGTGGTATTACTTGTTCGTGGGCAGAGCAGAGGGACACAATGGCCATTAGAGCCTTGGACTAGAGCCCCGACAGCCTAGAGCAGTCAAAGGGCAAAAGATCTGAATTCACAAACCCAGCTCTATTGCTTTTCCCCGTGTCACTCTGAGCAACCCCTGTAACCTTTCTGAGCTTCAACTGCCCCATCTGTCAAAGTGGTTGATAGTACAGCCCTTCCTATATTATGAAGCGGTTTAAACGAGCTTATATATGCGGGAGCACTTTGTGAATCTCCTAATGCCTTATGAATGTCGTTTGATGTGGCTGTTCATTCTGAGGCGCTGGTGTGGCATCCAGGTACCCAATGAAAATACAGGTACATAGACTGGGCAAGGGGTCCTGCTAAAGATGAGCTTGGATTAGGATTGTAGCTAAAGTCATGAGAACACATGGAGGGGCTAAGGGGAAAAGCACAGTGAAAAAAGCTGAGAGATAAACTTAGATGGATGCCCACACTGATGGACTCGGGGAAGAAAAGAGGCAAAGGAAACAGAAGGTGTCCTCATGTAGGCATTAGAAAAAACACTGGCCTTGAAAACCCACATACTAGTCCAGACTCTCCTACTTATTACTTGGCTTTGGACAAATTATTTAAGCCTCTAGTCTTTGAACTTAGACACAGGTACCCCTGGGGCATCAGTGATGAACAGAAAAATACCAAACTCTTAGCCTATCTCTATAGTGCCAATTTCCCCCAAAGATTTGACGCAGGGTACAGAGAGAGGGCATTTACCAAGGTAGGAAGAGAAAGAGAATAGTGAGGATTGTGATAAAATACAGACAGCCCTGAGGAAAGAGAGGCTCCCAGAAAGAAAAGGTGATCAGAAGTACCAAAGAAGGTGGGCAGTCAAGGAGGATGAAGAGCTGAAGGACTAAGGGATTCAGAAGTCATCAGTGACTTTGGAGAGAGGCATCTCTAAAGTAGAGGGGACAGAGGTGGATGGCAAAAGATGATGGGAGGATGGAAAGTGAGGTTGTAGTTAAAATGGGGCACAAAAGGATGGTCATGTCCCAGGTCTCGGGTGAGTCTCTGGGATGGGCCGCCAAGTGAGGGTCCTTGGCTTCACACAGCAAAGAATCCAAGAGAGCGATAGTAGGGCTTCCCTGGTGGCACAGTGGTTGAGAGTCCGCCTGCTGATACAGGGGACACGGGTTCGTGCCCCGGTCCGGGAGGATCCCACATGCCGCGGAGCAGCTGGGCCCGTGAGCCATGGCCGCTGAGCCTGCGCTCCGCAACGGGAGAGGCCACGACAGTGAGAGGCCCGCGTACCGCAAAAAAAAAAAAAAAAAAAAAAAGCGTGATTGATAGTAAACTGAAAACAGGTTTATTTAGAGAGATACACATTCCACAGACAGAGCGTGGGCCTTCTCAGAAGGCAAGAGAGGCGGCCCCAGGGCATGGGATCCTCTCAGAAAGTGAGAGTGGCCTGAGACATGGCGCTTGTTAGTTTTTATGGGCTGGGTAATTTCAAAGGCTAAAGAGTGGGAGGAATATTCTATCATGGGGAAGGGGCAGGGATTTCCAGGAACGGGGGCACCACCCACTTTTTGGCCTTTTATGGTCAGCCTGGGAATTGTCATGGCACCTGTGGGCGTGTCATTTAGCATATGCTAATGTATGAAAGGAGCATATAAGGGTGCTCAAGGTGTACTGGAAGTTGAATCTTCTGCCATCTTGGGCCTAGTTGGTTCTAACCAGTTGATGTCATATCCTGTTCTTAATAGTTATGTCATTCTTTTGATGGTTGTGCCCGTCCTTCCTGCTTCAGAACCTGAGAAAGGAGGTGACAATGGCAGAAGGAAAAAGCGGAGTTGACAAACAATTCAGGCTATGGAATGGGGGAGATGCAATGTTTCTGGAGAGCAGAGGGGTAGAGCCTTCTTGGAAGGCTGATGGATCAATTACTGAGGAGTGGCAGAGAGGGCCCATGGGCAGAGTTTACCCTTAAAAAGGAGAAGAGGTGGCTCTTCTGTTGAGACCGTGGGGAGAGGAAGAAGTAAGAACACGAGAGGTTTGAAGCAGGAAAATAAAAAGCAAGAAACAGTTCATATCAAACAGATTGAAACTTCCAAACTGGGGGCGAGGTCATTTACTAAGAGCTCAGGGCTGGGAGCTCGGGGCGTGGGAATGGTTTGGAAGAGCCCCCATGGGGACTGCGCTAGGGAACCAAGGACACAGGACTACATGTGCTCCCGGAGAGCTGGCTTCCAATCAGAGACTTGGCCCAGGCAGAGAGGGGAGTGGGTCACCCTGAGGAGGGGCTGCCAAGGCAGGCTCTCAGGGAGACCTGGACGCTTCAGGTAACGTGGTCACATTCTTTAGCCTGGCTGGTATATGCTAAATGCTGCACTGGGGCCTCCCCAGGTGAAAGCTTAGTCCAGGGAGAAAGAAAGGTGATCTTCATTTTTTTCCTTGTTAAGAGTGATAATAGAACTAAAGAGATCATGGCAATCATAAAATAACAGGGTACTAATTATTTAGACCAAACATACTTCATAAATGCCAATATATTGTTACATTATGCCAGTAATATAACACTATTGGAATAGTGTTAAATTCAGTCTAAAAATTACACCAATGCTCCTCTCATCCCGCTCTGCTAGATGATATAGGATTCACATACCTGAATTTACCAAATAATGATGCTTTATTCCTAGAACGCCAGGGCCTTTAAAAAATAATTTTAACACCATGTTCTTAAATGGGAACAATACATTTCTCTATTAGGCGGAGCATGATTTAATATCTTCTTGGTGCCTAGGGGTCATCATTATAAAATCTGTCACTATGCTGGACTCTATAATATGAGAATGCCTTCAGGGGTGCTGAGATGTGCAGAGTTACTTGTCCATTCGATAAACATCCCAGACCTCGATGTCATTATAGTTCATGATGCTTCTGTCTCCTTCTCAATGGTCACATCCCAGGGTGAGATTTGTCTTATAATGTGTTGTCCACATAAACTTGAAAGGACTAAAGATTCTGGGGGAAAACATATAATCAAATTTATTAAACCAGAATCGCTGCTTTCACTGAATTACAATGAAATGGGCTCTAGCTGAAAGGTCTAGGGTGTTTCCGTATGTTTCCTACAAAGAGAAGTACGTGGGTTTTGTGACAACTGTTTTCCTCAGTGCTTAGATATTTCACTGTGTCTCATTTTCTTGTCTCTGCAAACTCAAAGAATGAGCTGTCAGAAGTGTGACCCCCAGGAACCTGTAATATTATTATATTGCCTTCTCCACTATTAAGTGCTGAAGGGTCTTGCTTGAAGGTTATTAACATGGTCTTCTTAACATAGACCTGAGAGTATTTTATTATAAAAACAGAATATTTCCCTCGTGTTCTTAGATGTCTAAAGAGAATAGAAGCTATTTTTTTAGCCTTGAATTTCTCATATAAAAGGTATCACGATGGCCTAAATCACTTGGGTTCTGGGTTTGGCCAGTCATGCTGATGCTTTCCAATGATGAATCCCTTATTTAATATATATATTTTTTCTTTTCTTTTTTTTTTTTTGCGGTACACAGGCCTCTCACTGCTGCGGCCTCTCCCGTTGCAGAGCACAGGCTCCGGACGCGCAGGCTCGGCGGCCATGGCTCACGGGCCCAGCCGCTCCGTGGCACGTGGGATCCTCCCGGACCGGGGCACGATCCCGTGTCCCCTGCATCGGCAGGCGGACTCTCAACCACTGCGCCACCAGGGAAGCCCTCTTATTTAATATTTTTAAACCACAAGCTATTTGTGAATCCCTAAATCTGCTGACAACTAAGGAAAGGTAATATTAAAACAATACTTCATCTTCATGTTCTATCCCATCCTACACCCTGAGATGGTAACAGATTGGAACTGTCACCCAATCAGACATCTTCTATAGGTCTACAGAAACCAGGGCCATTAAAAAGAAGAGGGGCAAGAAGAAGAAAAGAGATAACCACAAACCTCATATGTTCAGATAAATAATATTACTTCTGGAATGCGGCTAGCTATATACACAATGATACAATGAAAAATAGCTCCCTTTCTTAATAAAGGAAAGAGACCCCGCCCCCGCCCCCCCCAAACCCATCCATTTGTGTGTTTCTTGTCTTCAACACTCTATGCTATAACAAAGCCTTCAGGGTTTTCTGTTAAATCTAGGTCCCAAGTTTACAATCCCTCAAGAGGAGGTAAAAGTAGGAAAAAAAAAAAAGTCTATTCTGTCTCAAGGACAAACCTCTGATAGACAAGGTTTTCTCTGCCCAGGTGCTAATGTGCCACCCGTCTGTGAAGAACTGGACAGACAGACAGCAGAAGAAACTGACGCCAGGACAAGTGGGTGAGTTAAGCGGCAGCCTAATTACCAAGACTGGATTTGAGGTTAATTTCCCTTTTCTGACAACAGCACAAAATAAAAGACAGCTCATCAATCATATAAATTAGCATAGCCCTCAGGCCCAAGCCTCAAAGAAACTGGGTCAAATCGAAAAGAAATCAGTCAGAACTTGAACAAAAGCAGATTACAGCTCTCAGCAATTTTTTCTCTCTTACGGCTGCTCAGAGACATCGAACAGAATACGTCTAAAACAATGGTAATACCAGGGCCAAGGCCGGAAAATGTGGCTGGGCAAGAGTCTTTATAACTATTCCTGCAGTAGGATTCCTGCAATAGGATTGATCTAAATTTCCTTAAGCCATTTCTTCAGTCTCCAGGAGTCCTTGTTACAATGCTGTGAATACAGGATATTCAGTAAAGGCTTATTAACTAACTAAGGACAGGCAGGGGAATGAAAGTGCTTTTCATAAGGATGAAACCCAAAATTCATAAAGAAAGAATCAATGGTGTGTTTACTAATTATATTTTAGGGACACACTGAACACAAGCCCATTTCCTCATCTCCATCAGTCAGATATTAGAGGTGAGATGGGCAGAGGTTAAATTATATACGCATAATGGAAAGCAGGAAACTACAAATATCAAATGTATATCCTTACTTTAACCTCGTGACACTTGCATCTGGGTACGTGTGTACGATATCTTACATACTTAACATGTTATGAATTGAAAAAGAATTTTAAAGGGTTAATGTACAAAAGCCACCGGTGGCCTCTCAAGGAGCGCACTTCACCGAGATGTGTAAGGAAGCTGGGGAAACATATCCCTCTACAAAGACAGCTCCTGAGGAAGAAGAGACCTGCAGTGGTGTGGCTGTTGGTCTTTAATTCATGTGAGCTTCTTTATCCTATGGAGAATAACCACTAGGCTCTCTGTGGAGTAGAGGAATAAAATGGTTCCCCTTCTGGGGCTTCCCTGGTGGCGCAGTGGTTAAGAATCCTCCTGCCAATGTAGGGGACACAGGTCTGATCTCTGGTCCGGGAAGATCCCACATGCTGCGGAACAACTAAGCCTATGTGCCACAACTACTGAGCCTGCGCTCTAGAGCCCAAGAGCCACAACTACTGAGCCCGCATTCTGCAACTACCGAAGCCCGCATGCCTAGAGCCTGTGCTCCGCAACAAGAGAAGCCACCGCAATGAGAAGCCCACGCACCTCAACTAGAGAAAGCCCACACACAGCAGTGAAGACCCAACACAGCCAAAAATTAAAAAAAATAATAAATAAATAGATGCAGCTTAAAAAAAAAACCCCAATATCAAATTTAGGACTGAAAGCAAAAGGAAGAAGCCTCTATATTTTCGTCCCAGTTCTTCAGTGCTCTTCATCCTGTCTCCACACTTGTACATCCTGAAGCCAGCGCCCTTCCAAGGTACTCCTCAACTGTACATTTCCTGCTAATATTTTCAAAACAACTAATATTTCTGCTACCATTTCTACTACTACTTCAGTATAGAGAGTAACGTAGGAATCTTCTCAGCTCTGCTTCCCAAGGCAAGTCTGATAATATTACTGATCACAAATGAAACGCAGCCTATTTCAGAATCATGGTTCATCCCAGAGCCACAATTACTGGTCCTAATTCCGAAGCCAGAAGCAGTGATGTGTCTGAATTCCAGGGAGATGACTGAATGGAAATGTTCACATCTGATCACCTCTCACATACAAATTACTGTGTATGCCAATCTGGCAATTACCTCAAAAGTAATAGTAAAAGCCATGCAATCAAATCCGTTATTATGGTTGCCTTCAATTATGGAAGGCAAGAACCTGAGTGCAGAAAATTTACTGAGCGGGGAAAATGAGTCTCTGTATCTCTTTTAATTTTAAATCAAGTCATTTCATTTCATTGGAAAACTCTTTTAATTTTGGAAAAGACTCCATTGGAATACCCAGCTAAGTATAAGAAAATAATCAGCTCATTTTCCCTGGCACACAGGGAAACTTCGCACAGAAAACAAAACCTCAGCTTCCACTCTTTTCTTCCACAATTTTATTCAATTACAGACAGAGGTGCAAGTCCCTATCGCTTCTTAAAGCGACAGAGAAAAATGGCATAAAGAATATAAAATAGCCTAAAAATATGATGATGCCCTCCTGTATTGGGTATGACAGAGAAAACGCCATATGTTCACCAAACCCTACTCCTTTCCTCCCTGGGCACATGAGAACGTTTCCCAGCCTCCCCTGCAGCTAGATGGGGCCACTGGAATATGGATGGAAGTGAGGCAAAGCACATCCAGGCCTTGTTCCTAAAACCTCCCCTGTGGTCCACTGCACTCTCCCTGTGTCCTGTAGGTCAGCCCACAGGATGCAGGGGATTCTGGGAAGGACTAGAGGATGGATGAGCTTGAATCCCTGGATGACTGTAGGGTGCAGAGCCTGCCCCATCTCCATACCCCCAGGTACCTGTGTTAAGTCCCTGTGCTACACCCTTGTGTGGGGGAGGTTGTTTCAGCAAGTGCTATAGCTAACTAAGTGCAAAAAGCACGGGAATCAGTTCTACCATCTATTCCTTACGTGGAAGTCTGGAAATCTGCTCAGTTTAAGCTTCAATTTTTCATTTATAAAAAAAGATAATAGAATTGATTCTTATTATTGGTGGACTGCAAATTCACCATTTCACCTACCAGATAAGCTTTATCTGTACCCCTGAAATCAGTGCTGGTGGCCCCTCTGGGGTCAGTCAAAGGGCTGTGCAGAGCATCACCCACATTCCCAGCTGCGATGGAACAAGGCCACGCTCGCCTTCTTGTTTTCACTCTCCTACTACAAACAAGGGGTCTTCTCACGGTCTATTCAGTGCTACGTTTTTCTCTGAATTTTTGTTCTTTTTGTTGGTGACTTTGCTGTTGAAAATGGCCCCCAAGGTACCTCTGAATGCTGTCTGGTGTTCCCAAGCATGCAAAGGCTGTGATGCGCTTCACAGAGAAAATACACAATACATAAGTTTCGTTTAGTCATGAATTAGACATGCTGTTGGCCATGAGTTCAGTGTTAATGAATCAACAGTATATATTAAATAAAGTGTCTTCAAACAGAAACACACATAAAACAAGGTTACGTATTGATCAGTTGGCAAAAATATTGTTACCATAGGCTGGAAGGAACCTAACCCTAGAACATCTTCCTAGAAGCGATGATTCAGGGTTTGCTAATCAGTGCTCCTGGCAACTTCATAGAACCTCCTATTGCAAGTAAGGAGAATTGACTATAATAGCGTCCTTTACAAGATAATGAACGTTGATGTGTTTCCTACCTTAATGGGGTATAAAAATGTTGGCTATTGTTTCCTTTAAAATTTCAGCTGTAGGGCTTCTCTGGTGGCGCAGTGGTTGAGAGTCCGCCTGCCGATGCAGGGGACACGGGTTCGTGCCCCGGTCCGGGAAGATCCCATGTGCCGCGGAGCGGCTGGGCCCGTGAGCCATGGCCGCTGAGCCTGCGCGGCGGAGCCTGTGCTCCGCAATGGGAGAGGCCACAGCAGTGAGAGGCCCGCATACGGCAAAAAAAAAAAAAAAAAAAAAAAAAAAATTCAGCTGTACACTGGGCCAACCAAATCACTTTATTTACTCTCCATCCTACCTCAGATCCCTAGTGGAGCAAGGATTAGCCCTCCTTGCTTGGTAACGACTGCCCACAGTAAAGCAAAGTATTATGTTCAAATTAACTTCATTATGCAGTTTTTTACACAGCTTTCAGAAGTCTCTAATTGCATTTTTTCGTTTCCTTTCTTGACGGTTGATGTTTTTCAAACTCTTTAATCATATGTGGTATTGTATAGACCAAATGCCCCCTTTCCCCAGAGTCCACACCCTCTTGTTCTGACCTCACCTGGCTCCTGTGCAACCTTGCTCTCATCCTGAGACTTTCCTCACCACTCTCGCGAGATGCATAGATTCTTCCTGAAATCGCTCATCTTTTTTTTCTTGATTCTCTCCCTCGTTCTGCTGAAGCACTTCCCCCTAAATTCCCAGCAACACCCAAAGTTACTAATTCTCAACCAATCTTGTGATTATGGTCACCCATGATGTTGCCACCTCGACTGTACCATCACCTCAGTTGTTACTGTACGTTTGATTCTACGTGCCTGAGAAACACTGGCTTTTGTGATTTACGTGAGTCAGAAAAGATTACATTCACAATTTCTATGCAAAAGGAGCAGCATTAGCTCATGAAACAGCCTGCTGGGATTAATAGATCACCTCCTAACACTGAAGAGGTAAATGTGTTTGCAGGTTGTATTTAAGATGTATCACTTTCTGAATTCTAGTGATGTTTTTAGATTATAACTGAGAGGACTATATCACGTTGCTGAGAACAAAAGGAAAACTAAAAGTAGATGCACAATAAATTTGAGCAGTTGTTATGCTACTTTTTTTTATACAGGAAAATCAAAATGGCCAGTTGATGTAATTGCCCAAATAAGTTAGAGAGGAAAAATTACCCTTATACTGCACAAAGATGTTGATACTAAATTGTTTAAAATGTGCATATACACTAGTTTGATTTATTAGATAACCTTATAATACTGTAAGTGCCGAGCAACAGAGAAATGTAAACACGATCTGACAAGGAAATCCAGGTTACTATGTAGATACCTTTTATTCTCCCAGAGATCACTTTCTGGGAATCAATTCAAGGATTTGGTTTGGTAAGAATCAAATCTACATCTCCAGGAAATTTAGGAATAAACAGTGCATCCCTCCACCACAAGAGCATGCCTTTTATACCAGTGTGCTTCTTGTCCTCTGATTCAATACTAGAAGGGACTTCCCATTCTATTCACTATGAATCTAAAACCCCTGAGACGTAGTCAGTTTCCATTAACTTACATTAGCACCAAGACCAGGAATGTAGAAATTCTGATTTCAGTTACCTTAAATTGAAATTGAAATAAAATCTTAGTAAAGGAACTCAAGTCATTCATAGAAATGCTGGCTCACTGAAGCCATATGACTCAGGTCTTTGGTTATTTGGAGGTGTCTAGTCTAATGACTTCCTAGATTTGACAGTTTGGGGTAAGGTAATTCTTATACATTCAGGTGAAAATTCACAGCAGTCATTATTAAATGCAAAAAGAAGATATTTGAGATCAACTTCATGCCGATGACTTATCTACACCAACCATTTATCATGCAGCAGGTTCTTCATGGCAGCTGGACAAGGATTACGAGAACTAAAATCCAGGAGATCGTCTTTAAAGGTCTAGATGAGTTAAAAATTGGGGCCTCCCTTGTGGCACAGTGGTTGAGAGTCCGCCTGCTGATGCAAGGGATGCGGGTTTGTGCCCCGGTCCGGGAGGATCCCACATGCCACAGAGCGGCTGGGCCCGTGAGCCATGGCCACTGAGCCTGCGCGTCCAGAGCCTGTGCTCCGCAACGGGAGAGGCCACAGCAGTGAGAGGCCCGCGTACCGCAAAAAAAAAAAAAAAAATTAACCTAACATGGAGCAGCAGCTTTCACACCTGTAATGGAACCGACCCATCACATGGGAACACAGGTTCACTTTCAGGGCACTACTGCTGTGTGACTTTGACGTCCACTGGCCAGGTACTAACATTTAAAATTCCTACAACACTGCTTCTATTCATTTCCACCTACGTGTCGCTCCAGTATGTTTTATGTCCTCTTTAACATCTCAAATTCTTTTCTTTATTTGGGAAACAAACGCACATTGTGAATTTTTTTGAATTAACAGTGGAAAAGGCTGTTGATTTCAAAATTGTTAAGAAAATTAAATGCTGTCATATTGAATTGCTCCTTTGTTCACACAGATCTCAAGATGATCCCAGGTCCTTGGATGGAGGAGAAGAAAGCAGTCACAGAATACACCTCACCTCTGGGCTCCACCTGCACACATGGAAATCTTACTTCCCATACGGGCACTGACTACAAGTGTCTAACTGAATACAGCAAGCTTAAGTCCCTTCTATTAGAAGAAGACTGAGAAGGCACAAGTTCATCAGACTCATCACCCAGAAGAAAAATGGCAGAACAAAACAGTGCAAAATATAAATGGAAAAAAAATAAGTTTTCTGCTACCAAATGTGAGGAGACAGAGCTTGCTGCTCTTGGATAGCTGATAATCTAATTGAAGTTTATTCTTTTGATACCTTCAAGGATAGCTCAGATGAATAACTCTGAGGTGGGTTTGACATATGAAAATAGTCAAAGGCATTCAGAGCTAGGTCCAGTAAGTGAGTCTCCTGGGGGTGCTGTCAAAGACAATGACGCCTGGAGACTGGAGGAGTGGCTTTTCTGCACCTGCCACCGCCCCCCCCATGCTCCCAGCTCTAGGCTCTACCCCTTACCCCAACTGAAAGTGCAGGTTTGAGCCGAGACCAGATGTTATCCTGTGCGTCCACCACCTCATCACATGGCTTGGTATGTGCTGATGCAGTAAGTTAATAATAATAATAAATATCTGCTGAAACACTGTCCCTGTAAAGAGACTGAGAATGGCCCCAGATCCTTCTCCTCTTGCATCTCACATAACCTCTCTAGAACAGCACGATTTCTACATGGTACATCTGCCTATTTGATCTTACCGAGGCATGTTCACAGTGTATCTATATGCAACGAATCTCTGTGTTTTGCAACAGTTTTATTGGTATTTTATGGGTACCTATTAAAACTCTCGCTATCTCGTCGTCATTATCATCACTAGGAATGCTCGGCAGCTATTGCATCCTCCCTCCACCAGCCCACTTCGCAGCGTCTTGCATTCACTGTTAAATAATCTTCACAACAAGCCTGCAAGGGAAACCATGGCGAGGGCGGAAGACCTTGGGGGCGCAGGGAACTGGGTATGAGTCCAGCTCTGAATATGTGACACGGGGTAAGTTGCCTACTCACTTTGAGTCTATTTTTCCAACAATAAAATAGAGATTAAAAACTTAAAATTTAGTATGGCTGTAACATACGTTAAGTGCCATGTCCTAACAAGTTTTTAATAAATGACACCTATTTTCATTATTACTATGATCTTTTTTTTTTTTGCAGTACGCGGGCCTCTCACTGTTGTGGCCTCTCCCATTGCGGAGCACAGGCCTCCGGACGCGCAGGCTCAGCGACCATGGCCCACGGGCCCAGCCACCTCCACGGCATGTGGGATCCTCCCGGACCGGGGCATTGGACCCACGTGCCCTGCATCGGCAGGCAGACTCTCAACCACTGCGCCACCAGGGAAGCCCAATTACTATGATCTTAAAGATGAGTAAACCAAGGCTCCAAGATGCTAAGTCACTCATGTAACCAACTGCATGGCTGGTTCCAGAGCCTGTGCTCTCTCTCATGCAAAATGTTAACCACGGAAGGACATTTTACAATGTTTAGCATCTTTTGTTGCCACCGTATTTGTTTTTGTTTTGTTTCTTGGACATTAAACAAAGTATTTGTTTTCTGATTTTTTCAAAAAATATATTGATTATTCCCCCACCTGCATCCTTGAAGGCACCACTGCCATCAGAGGATGTACGTCCCTTTCTATGAAGGCTCCTTCTACGTTTCCACAAGGCACTAAAGAAAATAGGCACCACTCTACCTATTATAGAGACATTCAATTTCCTCAAAAAGCACAAAATCCTGGGGAAGCAAATAGCCAATGAAAATCTTAACTACTAAGTTACTTCCTTTTAGGCCCACCATGATTCACGTATGTCTTAGACACGAGTTCCTGCCCATCTCTACAATTCTTATTAGTTGGCAATAGGGCATGAGAAGGAAACTGATTACCCATCTGGTTAAATCTTTTAGCTTCATAGGCTATATCTAGAATTTACAGTGATTCTCTAAGAAGGCCCGGAGTTTTTCAAAGTAATTCATAACTCCTTTGAAATATTTCCCTTAAACCATAGAATCCGATCTTTTGAAAATCCTTGTAACTAATAATTCAGTCTATGCACTTAATAAGTGTTCTTGAGCACAGCAGGCTCTCCATAAATATTTGCCGACAGTTCAATAGCATTAGCTGATGATGGTAACACACTTAAAAATATATGCAAACTGTGTCAA